>NC_061867.1:16452449-16623704 GCF_907164915.1 Impatiens glandulifera | reverse complement strand
ACATATAAATCAATTTGAAGCATTTTGAAGCATGATAACTTTGAGTGTGGATATTCTTTTCTTTTTTGTCGTAATTTTCATTATTTTCATTTAATTTTTACTTTAATTTATTCATGTGATTGTCTTATATCCTTCAACAAAATAAAAAATGAATGATAAACAAATGGTGAAAATCAATAGTATGTGTTCATGTGATTGTGTTATAGTCTTAGAGGACAAGTAAAACAATAACTATAAAAGAAGTTAAAATAAATTTAAAAAAAAACTAACAATTAAAAAAAATGAAATTGCATTTTAATTAGATTGTATTGGTTTGGAAACAATTCAAATTTGAGTGGTGATACTCTTCTTAGTTTGTTGTTATTGGGAGTGCACCTATCATTAATTATCCTAATAGTCGAAGAGCTTGCTTTTGAACGGTCACTAGCATGTTAAAAATCAAACTTAAACTTATTAAAAAGAAAACAAACAAACAAAAAGTAAAAGTGAAAATAACATTCTAACTTGAAAATTATGTCATACATACATACCAAATTCCATCTTGATATCGGACCAGTGTGAACTTACAAACATAACTTGTGAATCTATATTCATTCGTTTAAAATATGAAAAACTGAACATTGTGAAGCAAGATTCGTTTATGAAATTGAGAACATAAATTGTGAAGCTAGATTCGTTATGGTATTATAAACTCAAAAGCATGCTTCGTTTATAAAATTGAAAACAGAACTTGTGATGAGTGCTTCGTTTAAGAATTTAAAAACATAATTAGTGAAGCTTGTTTCGTTTAAGAATTTAATAACAGAACTTGTGAAACTTTCTTCGTTTATGAATTGATAATCACGGGATCTTTTGAAGTTAGCTTCGTTTATTTTTCAATACCTTTGTCCGGTTATTTCGATTAAAAATATGGGTGCAAGAATAGCAGAATGTGAAATATAATCAATTAAAGTTTTCTAATAAACATAAATAAATTATAAGTGCATAATGTTAATGTGAAAGTACACTAATTAAAATTCATTTACATACGACTTGAAAGATTTCTTAATCTAATTGACTTCTTTATGTTTAACTTATTGACATTGTGGTTTGACATAAGAATTTGGTATAAATATTTCATCCTCAGTGTACTGATAGCTTCTTCAACCTTCAAAACAACAAGAGAAAGTTTAAGAAAACATATAAAAAATTGTCATAGACTAGCATATGTTTTAACACTTACATTGCTATTGAAGTCAATATCCCAGCCTTTGATCTCTCCTCTATATGTTTCCATATGTCTCATTAAATATATATACCACAGTCGTTTTTGTTTGTTCTATCTTTCCACTTCAACTTTGGAGCCGTTTTTTTCATGTTATTAATTTTTTCAGGTACCCCGAATATGTCCATACCTAACAAGAAAGCGCCAAAATATATAATGTGCCGACTCAAATTGGTATACTTCTCCAGAAGTTTAACATCCTTAGGAAGTCCGGCGTTGTCTAATACTTAGATTGTTGAGAGAGACATATTGACACATACAAGGAAGTAATGGTTTTCATGGAGGACCGGTAGGAATATCTGTGAAAAGAATACAAACATGAATTATTGTATATCATTGCATATATACAAGTATAAACGGAAATCGTTAATTGGAATGCTTCATAACATACCAGGTCAGCTTTGTTATGTGTTCTTCTGTAATTTTGAAGTTATTCATGTCTTCTTTGAGACAACAGGCAAACGTTTCATAATCAATTGCATGTTAATCTGGAAATTAACTCTAAAGTATCAAATTATGAACATTGAGTAATACATAGCACAAAACCAAGTGAAGAGAACTTACATATGATATTGTGGAAAAACAAATTATTCGTTTTTCATGCCTTGAAAACTACTGAATTTGTAGTACAAATGAATGCTCAAGCGTCCACCGCTTCGCTCGCAACTTCTTCTTCCTCTTTCATTGTTCGCAATTGTGCACAGGTTATATTACCTGGAAACCCTTCGTACAGTACCTCCCTGCAAAAGTAGATTCATTTACAACATAACTACTTTAATATTTAAAATTATAAAAAATGGTTCACTTACGTTTCATCAAGGTCTTCAAAAACACATAATCGACCAATCTATGTTCCATGTTCGTTATTTTATTCAACTTCTGCGCAACGACTTGCATGTAGGGGGATTGAAAGTACACCGAATTTTTGATATCTTCCTCTTCGGATGGTCTCTAATGTTGATGCGTCCCCCTGATCTTCATCTTCAGAAGATTCATCAGCAGCAGCAGCTTCGAAGCTTTGGTACCTCACCCTCTATTTTCCGTTATTCTTTGATGCTTTTTTATACTGATACATGGCAACGATTGAATCTATTTTGTCGATACGTTGCAATGTTACTCACGTCTAACTTTCACTACTTAGACAACACGTCTAATTAAATAACCATTAGACCGGCACGTCTAACTCCACTAAGTTAGACTGCCCCGTCTAAGTCCGCGTATTCATTAGACCATCCATCTAATTCTTTACGTCTAGTAGACTTACACGTCTAAACTCCAATGAGTTAGACTGTACGTCTAATTCTATTAGACTCACGTCTAATTCCGTGTATTCATTAGGACTATCCGTATACTTCTTTACGTCTATTATACTTACACGGTCTAACTCCGATGAGTTAGAGTGTACGTCTAATTCTATTAGACTCACGTTTAATTCTGTGTAGTCATTAGACTATCTGTCTAATTCTTTACATCTATTAGACTTACACGTCTAACTCCGATGAGTTAGACTGTCGTCTAATTCTATTAGACTCATGTCTACTTCCGTGTATTCATTAGGATATCCGTCTAATTCTTTACATATCTATTAGACTTACACGTCTAACTCGATGAGTTAGACTATACGTCTAATTCTATTAGACTCACGTCTAATTCATGCGTTATTAGACTGCCCATCTAACTCTGTTGAGTAGACTGCTGCGTCTAATTTTATGCGAATGGAGATCAAAATCGGTATACATGACCCTCATTAGATCCAAGTCTAATAATATGTTTTCTTAATGCACCTGTATTAAAACTCATAGATATTTTATGCATCAAACTATTAGTGGGTAAATTATTTTCAAACACTTAGTCAAAATAATTTAACCCACAGTGATGTTTAACATATTGTAATAGACGGGTAGTCTAATTGATATTCGGAATTAGACGTTACAGTCTAACTCATCGGAATTAGACGTACATTCTAACTCATCGGAGTTTAAATGTGTAGTCTAATATATTTGTAATTAGACGGGTAGTCTAATTGATATTCAGAATTAGACGTACAGTCTAACTCATCGGAGTTAGACGTGTAGTCTAATATATTTGTATTAGACGGGTAGTCTAATTGATATTCGGAATTAGACATACAGTCTAACTCATCGGAGTTAGACGTGTAGTCTAATATATTTATAATTAGACGTGTGGTGTAATTAATGAAAGTTAGACGTGCGTCTAACTCCTTCAGACAAGTCTGAGGTAGAACCGGAATTAGACGTGCAGTTTAACTTAGTGGAGTTAGACGTGCCAGTCTTATGGTTATTGAATAATTAGACGTGTGGTCTAATTAATGAAAGTTAGATGTGTGTCTAACTCCTTTAGACAAGTCTGAGGTAGAACTGGAATTAGACGTGCAGTCTAACTCAGTGGAGTTAGACGTGCCAGTCTAATGGCTATTGAATAATTAGACGTGTGGTCTAGTTAATGAAAGTTAGATGTGCGTCTAACTCCTTCAGACAAGTCTGAGGTAGAACCGGAATTAGACGTGTAGTCTAACTCAGTGGAGTTAGACGTGCAGTCTAATGGTTATTGTAATTAGACGCGAGTCTAATTCTATTAGACCAGGCGGGTCTAATAGACATTTTTCTATTAAAAGGAAATGAGCTATTTCATTAGTCTGATTTTCACAATCCGTCTAACTGAAATACGTCTAATGCTCAGTTTAAGCAGTACGCTTGAATCTAGCATTTCTCCTACCCACGTGTTATAGATGTACCCTATTTCTGCTCCACTTTCTAGTGAAGATTAGTACAGCAGCTATACGCCTCCAATCAAAGAATGCCACGTAAGAGAATTTTCCTTAAATTACTTGTTTTGCAGGTACATCTCTGTTGGAATATTCGACGCACTACCAGTTCTGTACGACCACAATCCTTGTGCTCAGAACTTGTTGAGTACAATGGAGGTTTTCCAATGGAAGAGTGCCACGTATAATTCTTGAAGTTTCGACCGTTAGCTCCTGCTCAGTATTTAACCAAACCTAAGGACAACGGACGAAAAAACCTTACCGTTTTACTTGCCAATCTTGCGTACTAAAACTACAACGAATTCAAGCCTTTGAATATTGTGAAGATTCTTTCTGATTGTACTGTGTGTGAATCGAGAGAGAGAGAGCTAGAATCAAAACACATTTAGCTAAGTGATATTCTTCATCTTGTAATTGAACAGAAAGTGTTTTGTTATATAGTGAGCTAAGTGTGTGTAAACTGTATTTGATTCTAATCATTTTATAGTGAATCCTTCCGGTGGTTGGAAGAAGGGGTGACGTAGGAGAGTTTCTCCGAACATCCATAAACAAACTGATGTGTTCTTCTTTTCTGTCATCTTTTCATATTTCATCTTGTGCTTCAAACCCAAGTAAACAATTTCGCCTTGAATCCGTTTCAAGTGTTTACACAAGTTTGCGTATAATAGAAAGCGAATTAAATCCCTAATAGGATTTCTTTCAAACTGTTTTTCATAAGCCTTCATCCTTAGCCAGACCCCGTCTCTATCAATAAAGTTGATCCTATCAATTGGTATCATAGCCCTGTTTCTATTCTCAAGCCTTTCCTGAAATATGTCGAACATACCCAAAGATGCCAGTGCTACAACCATTCCAACCTTCTCTCGTGAAAACTACATTGTTTGGAAGAAAAGAGTTCGTGCTCATCTCTCTTCTCTTCATGATGACATATGGAGTGTTGTCACAAAAGGTCCTATCAAGATAGATAAGGAGAAGGCCGACTGGACCGCTGATGAAAAGAGGCAGAATAACCTCAACAACATGGCTCTTGATGTTCTGTACAGATCTCTCAATGACAGTATGTTCAACTACATCATTGAATGTGACACAGCCAAAGAGGTCTGGGACAGACTCACTCAACTGTGTGAGGGCAACGAGCAAACCAAAGAAAACAAGATCATGGTTGCTACTCAACAGTTCGACAGCTTCAAAATGCGTCCTAGTGAAACAATGAACGATTTCGACACTAGATTTAGCAAGATTGTCTCCTCTCTGTCCATTTTTGGCAAGACATATAGCAACCGGGAGCATGCTATTAAGGTCATGCGTGCTCTTCCAAGAGAATGGGACATAAAGACTATGGCGATGAGAGAATCCAAAGATCTTAACAAGATCTCTCTCTTTGATCTCTTTGCTGACCTGAAAGCCTATGAGTTCGAGCTGAACTATAGGATGGAAGAAGATCAACCCACGTCCATTATCATTGCAAAGGCACTGGTGACTGCTGAAGAGCCACCAACCGCACCGGACGTGAAGACGGCAGCTCATCGGCTGAGCAGCTATGCCATGCTCTCTTTGTGAAGAAGTTTGACGACTTCATGAAGAAGAGCAACTCTAACTCAAACTCTTCAAATTCTAATGATAATAAAAAATCTAAAGCTAATGTTACTTGTTTTAACTATGGTATTAAAGGTCATTATGCATCGGAATGCCGGAAGCCAAAGCGTGAAGACGTCAAGGATGATGGAAAAGAGCTGAAGGCTCTTATGGCTGGTGATGGAAAGAACAGAGGAAGCAACCGTGGTTCCTACTTTTCATCCAGTGAAAGTGATGAAGAAGACGTGGCTTGCTTCATGGTCAGAGAAGATGAAGAAGGAACTCAGGAGACTGAGGTGATGTAGGAGGATAGCAGGAAGGAAGCTAGAAGAGTACTCCTCTGAGTACACAGCTTGGAAGATCAACAATGGCACTTGCCATTCTGGAAGAATAAATGTTTTTATTTGTTAAAAATGTTTTAGTCTTTAGACCACAAAGATTGTTTATTAAACCTTAAATGTCCATATTCATAATGAGAGGGAAAAATTACTTTGGAAGTAAAGATACTCTCTAGACGAATATCCTTAATCGGTCTAATTAGACTAGGGTGTCTAAAAGAAATAGTATGTACTTAGACGTATTTTTACTCATAATCCATACATCTAAGTTTATATGTTGAGGTGTTATACCTACGTAATTAGACGGACACATCTACTAGACATTAGACGTTTTTACGTCATGAGCAAAAGGATGCTCACGTCTAATAAACACACGTCTAACACGTGGTGTTTATGCAGAATTAGACATACACGTCTAATAAACAATAGACGGATTTTTTATAAACACGGAATTAGACGTATGCGTCTAATAGACTCATCCGTCTAATAGACGTTGTGTAATATGGATTTGTGGAGTACGAAAAACGTCTAACTACGTGCCGATTAGACTGATCAAGAACAGCTGCCCCACGTTGAGAGTTATATGCTTTTCCCGCTCAAAACATCAAACAGACATCTCTTAATAACATGAAGACACATGTCTATCAAGTTAGAAAAAATGACTGATATACCCTCATTTTTAATGATGATTTCTTGAAAAAGGATGTCTAACATTTATTAATGGGCCATACCCCTAGAATAGACGGTTATTCTGTATTTCCCTCTTTCATCTATATAAGGACATTTCTGCATGAATTTGAAAGCTTCCAATCTCTCGAAATCTTTAAGAACCCTAGCTTTCTTTGCAGTTCTCTCATTAAATTTCTCTGAAATCTCGTGTCAATTCATATTCTCTCAAAAATGGTGAAGAAAATCACTCTCGGTTGTTGTACTTTGCAGGTGGACTTTCCATCGGTGTATTCGTTTGATCAACCGGAGGTGGTGAAGATGTTCCAAACCCTAGAATATTCTGGGTTAAGGAAGTATCTGGGCGGACCGTTCATCTTCTACGAAGACGAAGTTCGCAAGTTCTTCAAACGACAACTATGGTGGATGATTCCATCGTAGCAACCGTCAACGGAACGAAGATTTCTTTTGACGAAGCAGTCTATGCGGAGTTCTTTGAACTTCCGACGGAGGGTCATCTTTTCGACTTGGTTCTCTCTTCAGAAATCATGGAGGAGATGAAGACAACTTTCTCTGTAGACGGTTCAAAAATCCATGTGAATGGATACAAGAAGGTATTCAAACTACAATTTATTCTTCTGAACGACGTGGTGGCGAAGGCGCTTTAAGGGAATGCTGGTTCATTCAATCTCTATAGTCAAGACCGTTTTGACTATATGTGTGATATTTCAAAAGGGATCCAGGTAAACTGGGCGCATACCCTTTTCAGAATTTGTGTTATTCTATCAGTCAGACGAACAAAGAAAGTATTACATATGCGGCTCAACTGAGCCACTTGTTGAAGCATTTGGAGGTTCCCGTTGGTGAACCGGTGTAGATCAATTCTCCACGAGTTTTTACTGCTCTTACAGTGGTTAGTACACTGACGAGGTTGAAGAACAACCTTGAATCTACATCTGGTGCTTCCAGCTTCCAGACCGGTGGAAAACCTTCCACTCGATCCAAGCCTTCTACTTCTATTATGTCAACAGGGGCAAAGAGAACCAAAACAGTGAACGAATCGGAGGCCTGTTCCTCCAGTCTGAAAAGTCCAAACTAGAAGGATTCTGAATCTGTTGATTCAAGGTTGAAGCAAGGCCCAGGCGTACTTGCTGCAACTCCAATTTCATCTCTATCCACTCCCTCAATCTTTTTGAGGAAACCTTCGAGGTCTTGTGCCTCAAAAGAGAAGAAGACAAGGGCGCCCCGAGCGTCTAAATCTATAAAGGTGAAGTCTTCTAAATCTTTGGCCGCTGTGCCTAAATTTGATGTTCCCGTAGTGGAACAAGCTGAATCTGTATTCTCTCTTTTGAGAGAATCTGCTGAAGGGCCTGCTGTTGAGTCAGTCGGTCCAAATGATGAAATTGTTGACAGGGTTGAGTCTCCTGTTGTTCAAACTGATCTTGTAGCCTCCTGTGCTACAGAGTCATCGCAACCAGAACAAGGTGTTGTTCTTACCCTTGTGGATGGTGAACCCATTATTCCTGTTCCTAAAGATTCCTTGGTGGCCAGGAAAGTTGTTTGTATGGAGCTTCCTACTGAGCTCTGTAAGAAACCACAATCTGCTTTCGAACTGTTGCGCTCCAGAAAAGGGACACATGGAATTGTGATTGGTGAACCAATACCCGCTCTAAAACCAGTAGAGGTTGTTGGAAAAAGAAAATCCATTGCAATTCAAGCTCCTGAGAAGGTATCTGAGGCAACAGGTATCGTTGACCTTATTTTGGATCAAGTTAAAGTTCTTGCTGCTGAGAAATTGGAAATTTATGAGTCTTGGTCCATGGAGAGGCTGTCCTCCAAGTACAATGACTCTCTGTCAAACGCTGCCATAACAAAAGAATGGAAGAAGAGGGTGGCAAATGAGAAGAAAGTCTTGAAATGGGCAAGAACTTCAGATGTTGGTGAGGCTATGAAGAAAAGAGAACTGGTGGAAGCTTGCATTCTTGGAAAAGCTCTTTTTCCAATTTTTGAAGCCAGGAAAACTAACTTCAATCCTAATGTGAAAGAAGCTGATGTTGAAGTACAGGTATTGAAAAAGTTGAATGATATCCTGGACAGCTATGTCTTTGTTTCTTCTAGACATATTCATGGCGTCGATTGCTCTGGCGCAGAACCTCTTAATGAAGAAGAAGCTATGGATATTCAAGATGCTGATAATGATACTGATGAGCTAGATGCTGCTCTCCTGATAGAATTCGGAAATCTTTCTGCCGAAGAGAGACGCATTCTAGATCAACCCTTCCAAGAACATCCGATTGAAGAAGAAGAAAATGTGAATGTTCAAGAGCCTGAACAAGCTCTTGAGATAAATGAAGAAGAAGTCATCATAGAAGATGTGACTGAGGAGGCTTTTAAAGCTCCTATTGAAGAAAAGGTGATTTTAACCCCTGTTGCAAGAACAGAGGGTGTTCAAGAGAAATTGGCCGAGAATACTTAGCCAGAAACTTCCAGAACTGAGGGGGAACCCTCCAAAGAGAAAGACGGTGAAGAAGAAAGTTCCTCATCTGAGGATGAACAGGATCAGCAAGCAACATTTGTGAAGCCCCGTTTATTTCCCGACGCTGTTGTGGAAAGTGTTCACGAAAACATCAACATTCCTATTCACTACACTGGAAATCTGTATGAGAGATTTCAGAGAGCTGAAGAATAAATTGAAGAAGAAGAACGAGACAAAGCTGCTAAGAATGCCGAAATGAATCAGCCGGAGCAATCCTTGCAGGTTCATACAAACTTTGAGCCTATTCAAAGTATGGCAGCAGAATCTGAAGAAGTTTCGTCTCATGAAGAGTCATCTGCCGGAGGAAACAAAGTGCTAAGATCTATGAGGTCTATGATTTCATCGATTCATAAGACCATGTCTCAGACAATCAACTCAAGGGAAGAAGAAAGAGAGAACTTTGGAAATATTTTCAAGGTCCTCACTGAGCTGGATAACACCTTGAAGAAGAACACATATGAGACCCATATCGCCAATGTAAACTTCTCAAAATTTGAAAAGCAACTTGTCAATCGTCAAACCGAGTTATTTGATATTGAAAGGCAAATCAACGATGAACGCCACAAGGAAACTGTGGAAGAATTCAGTCTGGTGAAGAATCAGATGGTGGAAATCCAGGGTTGCATGAGTAGAAATGATAATGAACGCCAATAATTTGTTGACTCCATTGCTAGAAGGTTTCAAACAAAGGAGGATGCAAAGGTCAATGCTGAAGGTGCTCAACCTTGACCAGTTCAAGGAGAATCAAGCAGAAGAAACGATGGTGTGTCAACCGGTACAAGATCCAGGCGAGCTCCAAGTACTGATGACAATCCTAGGCCAACCAAGAGAGGTGGTGGTCGAAGCGGTGGTGAGCGTGGAGGTCGAAGTGGTGGTGGCCGGAGTAGGCTATCCAATGTCGATCAAGGTGGATGTACCAGTGGTGGTGAACACGGTGGAAGATCAAGTGCAGGCGGTCGTGGTGGTCGCGGCTATCCTCCTTTCTTCAACATGCTTCCCGGGCAAGAGATGAGCCCAACCGAATCCTCGAGTTAAAAGGGAAGAACAATGATTTCTCTTCTTTTAACTTATTTAACTCTTATGAACAATTGTCTTTGATGGTTTCTCGAATACTGGTTTTTGGATGAATGATGTAAGTGAACAAGGTTTTTGTTGTTTTATATGATGATGCATGCGTTGAAATCTATATGCAGGTCTGCAATTTCTTCATCAAAAAGGGGGAAATTGTTGGGGTCAAATTATTTTGACTAAGTGTTGAAATAATTTAACCACTGATATTTGATGATTAAATAACTTATGAGTTTTGATACAGGTGTATTGATACAATATGTTATGAGACTTGGATCTAATGAGGGTCATTAGACCGATTTTGAATTTCATTACATAGAATTAGACGTACAGTCTAACTCATTGGAGTTAGACGTGTAGTCTAATAGATGTAAAGAATTAGACGCAAGTCTAATGAATACACGGAATTAAACGTAAGTCTAATAGAATTAGACGTACAGTCTAACTCATCGGAGTTAGACGTGTAGTCTAATAGATGTAAAGAATTAGACGTAAGTCTAATGAATACATGGAATTAGACGTAAGTCTAATAGAATTAGACGTACAGTCTAACTCATCGGAGTTAGACGTGTAGTCTAATAGATGTAAAGAATTTGACGCAAGTCTAATGAATACACGGAATTAGACGTACAGTCTAACTCATCGAAGTTAGACGTGTTGTCTAATATATTTGTAATTAGACGGGTAGTCTAATTGATATTCGGAATTAGACGTAGAGTCTAACTCATCGGAGTTAGACGTGTAGTCTAATATATTTGTAATTAGACGGGTAGTCTAATTGATATTCGGAATTAGACGTACAGTCTAACTCATCGGAGTTAGACGTGTAGTCTAATATATTTATAATTAGACGTGTGGTCTAATTAATGAAAGTTAGACGGTGTGTCTAACCCCTTCAAACAAGTCTGAGGTACAACCGGAATTAGACGTGCAGTCTAACTCAGTGGAGTTAGACGTGCCAGTCTAATGGTTATTGAATAATTAGACGTGTGATCTAATTAATGAAAGTTAGACGTGCGTCTAACTCCTTAGACAAGTTTGAGGTAGAACCGGAATTAGATGTGCAGTCTAACTCAGTGGAGTTAGACATGCCAGTCTAATAGTTATTGAATAATTAGACGTGTGGTCTAATTAATGAAAGTTAGACGTGCGTCTAACTCCTTCAGACAAGTCTGAGGTAGAACCGGAATTAGACGTGCAGTCTAACTCAGTGGAGTTAGACGTGCCAGTCTAATGGTTATTGAATAATTAGACGTGTGGTCTAATTAATGAAAGTTAGACGTGCGTCTAACTCCTTCAGACAAGTCTGAGGTAGAACCGGAATTAGACGTGCAGTCTAACTTAGTGGAGTTATACGTGCAGTCTAATGGGTATTATAATTAGACGCGAGTCTAATTCTATTAGACCAGGCGGTCTAATAGACGTTTTTCTATTAGAAGGAAATGACCTATTTCATTAGACTGATTTTCACAATTCGTCTAAATAAAATTCGTCTAATGCTTAATTTAAGCAGTACGCTTGAATCTAGCATTTCTCCTACCCACGTGTTATAACTGTACCCTACTTCCGCTCCACTTTCTAGTGAAGATTAGTACAACATCTATATGCATTCAATCAAAGAATGCCACGTAAGAGAATTTTCCTCAAATTACTTGGTTTGCGCACTACCGGTTCTGTACGGCCACGATCCTTGTGCTCAGAACCTACTGTGTACAATGGAGGCTTTCCAATGGAAGAGTGCCACGTATCATTCTTGTACTTTCGACCGTTAGCTCCTGCTCAGTATTTAACCAATCATAAGGACAACGGACGAAAAAACCTTACCGTTTTACTTGCCAATCTTGCTTACTGAAACTACAACAAATTCAAGCCTTTGAATATTGTGAAGCTTCTTTCTGATTGTACTGTGTGTGAATCGAGAGAGAGAGCTAGAATCAAAACACCTTTAGATGAGTGATATTCTTCATCTTGTAATTGAACAGAAAGTGTTTTGTTCAATAGTGAGCTGAGTGTGTGTGTAAACTGTATTTGATTCTAATAATTTTATAGTGAATCCTTCTGGTGGTTAGAAGAAGGGATGACGTATGAGAGTTTCTCCGAACATCCATAAACAAACTGCTGTGTTCTTCTTTTCTGTCATCTTTTCATATTTCATCTTGTGCTTCAAACCCAAATAAACAATTCCGCCTTGAATCTGTTTCAAGTGTTTACACAAGTTTGCGTAGAATAGAAAACGAATTAAATCCCTAACAGGATTTCTTTCAAACTGTTTTTCATATGCCTTCATCCTTAGCCAAACCCCCGTGTCCTAGAAGGTGAGTTGTTTGATCAATTGTTCCAGCAACATCCAGACTGTCTAGCTGACTGGATGAACATCAACCGTGTTAGTTGTCTAATCAGATAGAATGTTTTTGTTGACTTGAACTTCATTATCATTATCAGATTAGAGATTAGTTGCTTCCAATCTTTCGAGTTATCACCGAAAGTGATTTTGGTCCAGTACATTTTGATATGTCTGTCAGGAGCCGGTTGTTATCTGTCATATGCCTAGAGCAGCCGCTGTCCAGATACCATACTGAATCTTCCAAGTTGTTGTCCTGTTTTACCAGCACGTATAAACATTGATAGTTTTGGTACCCATGTCTATTTGGGTCTATGGTTAATTAGTCCCTTGGGGATCCATGAGGTATTTTTATAGATCTCCCTTTTTGTGTTTTTAATAATGTGTATGTTCTAGACTTGGTAGATTTCTTTCTGCCTGTTGATGATACGTTAAATTTAGAAAATGATTTTTGATAAAACATTCCTTGCTTTTTGTCAATTTTTGCTTACCAGACCAGTTGACTGCCCTATTTTTAGGCTTAAAACCAGCTTGACTTTTGGTCAGTTGGCTTAACATATTTAATTTTATCTTTAAGAGTCAAATTATTACCGTCTTGATTAGTTTCAAATATCAGTTGAATTTCTATTGACGAAACTTATGAATTTAAGTTTGCCTTTTACCGGGTTCACTTGTTGCATGACTCACTAGATTGCCCCCAACAATCCCAGACCGGATCTGCATCCGACAGGCCTTTGCTGCTCATGCAGTTGCTTGAGAGCATGTCCAGCCTTAGTTCATGAACTAACCATATAGTTTATCTTTGATTTTCAACAATAAACTCTAAACTGGTTCTTTGAGCTTCTCGTTCTCATTGATAGCTCATTCATTTTGTTTTTCAAAACTTCTGGTTCATTGTTGTGAGGTTAGAAACTTGTATTGTCAGATTTATTTTTCAAATTTATTTCGTTAAAATTTCTGACAGTTTCTTGTACTCAAACATGCATATCATTGAGTGCAGTTATTAAATCTTTCTTGTGAATTCATTATCAATACCTCCGTTGTCATCGTGCCATGAAGCATTTTTTTCCTCACTTTCACTTGAGGAGCTCTCATTGGAATCGCTTTCACCCATTTCCCTCTTGATTTTCTCAAAAGCAGAGCCTTCTGTTTCTTATTGTTCCTGGAAGATATGCGATCCTCCTTATACCTCCTCTCGAATGGCTTCTTCTCATCCCTTCTGGGTTTATTACAGTCATCCATGAAATTACCTGGTCCGTCACAATGAAAACATTTTAAGTTAGTATTAGACTAATTTTTATAATTGTTTCTATTAAGATTAAAGTTAGAATGATTCTTCCTCATGAATTTGCCAAACTTTTTGACAAATAGTGACATCGCATTGTTGATGATCTGTTCAGCAGACTTGGCAGATGTCGAAGCAAGTGGCTCTTTTAGCAGTCACCAATGCTTGTATTGTGATGGAGGTGGACGGTTTCTCCTCGTTGAATTTATCTTAAACTCATAGGCCTTCAGATCAGCAAAGAGGTCATGCAGCTCGATCTTGTTGAGGTCCTTGGATTCCCTCATAGCCATCACTTTGATATCTCATTCTATGGGCAAAGCTTTCATACCTTTGATAACAACTTCCTTATTGCTATATACCTTTCACAGGATTGAGAGTTCGATGACTATACTGCTGAATCTTTTGTCAAACTCAGTCATAGTCTCACCCGGGCGCATCCTAATGTTGTCGAACTTTTGTGTGGCAATCATCAGCATGTTTTATTTTGTTTGGTTGTTGCCTTCACAAAAATGAGTCAGCTTCTCCCATATTTCTTTGGTAGAGGAACATGATTTGATTTTGCTGAACATGTTCTGGTCCAAAGTTTTGTAGATAATGTCTTTGGCCAAGTTGTCGAGGTTGGCCTTCCTCTTGTCTTTAGTAGTTCACTTGTATTTGGGTTTCTCCGTCATCTGAGGAGTACCCTCCGTTGCATTTGCAGTTGTGTTGACCTTTAATATCTTAATGGGGCCATCTGTGATAACATACCACATGTCATCATCATGTGCCGCTAAATGTGCATGAATTCTGATCTTCTAGTCATCATAGTCTTCCTTTGAGCACATTGGAATCTTGTTTAGGTAAGACATGATTTAGATATCTGCAGCAGTTTAAGAATAGAAAATTTTGCTCTTATACCACTTGTTAGGATCAAAGACAACAATAGAAGGGGGGTTAAATTCTGTTGTTCTATTTTACACTTAAATGCGATTTTAATCTTGTTAAGGACTAAAAATCTGTTTCTATTCCTAGATAAATCGTAGCACGCTCTTGAACGATTTTAAGTGCATAAAATGCTTTGCAGGATTTGAAGCAGGCGATATAAGAATGAATGAAGCAATGAAAAGACAACACGAGATTTTATGGATGTTTGAAGATAAAACTCTTATGTCACCCCTTCTTTTGTTTCCAGAAGGATTCTACTAGAAGACTTTGATTTGTATAGACTCTACACAAACCCACTCAGATCATAGGTCTTAACACTTGCCTGTCTCAACTTCTAGCTCTCACACAATTTTGTTGAACAGACAACTATATGTTCAACTTACACAGTAAAATGATTATCGAATGATACAAAACTTTATCGCTCAACGTATATCATCTTGTTTATGCGTAACGTAGTCTTAGCAATGAATCAGGAGAGTTTGTCGTTGTTCTCTGATGCATTTTTATACTTGATGCATGACAACGGTCGAATCTATTTTGTAAATACGTGGCAATAGTACGTTTGTTGTACGCCTGACGTACAAGATTTAGTGTGCAGGAGAATAGAATTTCCGTTTATTGTTTTGCATGTCAAAGTAGAGAACTAGTTGTACATTTTTATTGTATTGTTGTTTATGTGTTCTCAGTTGCATGACTTAGCTGATAGGCATTCAGCTGATGTGGAACTTTGCTGATATTGAGCTCTGTTGATGATCAGCTCTGCTGATGAGCTACTATGCTGATAACGAATTCAGTTGTTGATCAGCTCTGCTGATGAGCTACTCTACTTATAGCGAACTTAGTTGTTGATCAGCTCAGTGGTTAGCGAACACTACTAATGGCGAGCTTTGTTGCTAGCGAACTCTAATGATGGAGCAGCTTAGCTAATAACGAATTTGTTGATGGCAAGCTCTGTTGATGGCAAGCTCTGATGCTAGCAACTATGTTGTTACCGCGTCTTCAGCTGATGACAACTCTACTGTTAAAACAACTTTGCTGTCAGCAAATTCAGTTGTTTGAGCAACTCTCCGACCAACGAACTCTGTTGTTTGAACAACTCTGCTGCCATCGAACTCTATTGTTTGAGCAACTCTGCTGCCATCGAACTCTGTTGTTTGAGCAACTCTATTGCCATCGAACTCTACTGTTTGAGTAACTATTCTGCCAGCAAGTTTTCAGTTTATGACAGCTCTACTGTTAGCGAGTCTTCAGTTGATAGCATCTCTACGGTTAGCGAGTCCTTGATTTTACCAGCATTAGCACATTGCTGAATTTAGTTTTAATAATTCATCAAAATCATGTGTTCATTTTAATTAATTAAAATATTTTTATAATTCAACTTAATTTAAAATTTTCCCCTTTTAACTTAATTTAATAATTCTCTTTTTTCTTTTTCTTTTTATTTATGATTTAGCTTAGTTTAAAAAAAAAAATATATATATATATATATATATATATATATATATATATATATATATATATATATATATATATATATTAAGGGTTAAATATTCTACATAAATAATGTTATACAAAAGTTTATAATATATAAAAAGTTAAAAAATACTCAAAATAGGTTTGAAGTGATTAAGATTATCATTTAAAGTTTATCATGTTAAATTGTTATAAACAGAATAAAGCTTAATATATCAGAATAAGTTAATATTGGGACAGATAATATTATTTGTGTGCCGACCAGCATAATAATAGGATAGGATAGGCAATAGAGAGTTAGAAACCGAAAGAGAAAAAACAAAGTGTACTTGATAATTTGAGTGTCTGATCTTAATGGCTGTGTATGAATTTTTGAAGGAATCTTCATCCTCCTACGTATTACTGCTGCTCTTCGTAATCAGCTTGATCATCAGTGTAATAATTCCATATGTTAGTAGAAGCTTCAAATGTTGGCATACTACAGATCCAATCCCGACATACATTACCCAGGGCGGTGATATAAAAGACTATCTATTATTTGAGCAACTTTATTACCAGCGAACTCTGATATTTGAGCAACTCTACTTCCAGCGAACTCTACTATTTGAGCAACTCCACTGCCAACGAACTCTACTGTTTAAGCAACTCTACTGCCCGCGAAATATAATATTTGCGCAACTCTGCTGTCAGCGAGTCTTCAGCTTATGGCAGTTCTACTGTTAGAGAGTCTTCAGCTGATAGCATCTCTACTGTTAGAGAGTCTTTGATTTTACCTGCATTAACATATTGTTGAACTTAGTTTTATTCATTTCATCAAAACCATGTGTGTTCATTTTAATTATCCTAAGTTTATTTTAATCAATTAAAACATTTTTCATAATTTAACTTAATTTAACAATTTCTCCCTTTAACTTAATTTAACAATTTCCCCATTTTTATGATTTAACTTAGTTTAACAATTTCCTCCTTTTGATGATATTAAAACTACGTGATGATGCACAAAGAACTATAAATAAATATACAGATATAGAAAAATATAAATAAGTAAAATATTCAGAATATAAATTTCCCTTTTTTTAATTCATTGTCTTTCTTTTCCCTTTGTAGCTGGCTTGAGCCTGCTCCAGTTGGCTTCTTTTCCTTACTACCTTCCCCTTCCAGGTTTTCCCCTCACTACTTTCCCTCTACTATTTTCCCCATTTTTAACATCAGCATCACCTGATCGTTTAAGGAAGTCGATGACTTCAGCAATCTGCATTCCGATTGTATCAATCTTTGTGGAGAGCTCCTTGTTGTGTGCTGAGAGAATTGCTTAATACGCATTTGAGTCTACTCAATGATTCCTTGATTATTGCAGTCTCCAAATTACCCTTCGTGGCCTGATCAAGAAGTTTGTCATGAGGTGATATTGTCGAGAAAGCTGACACCCGCTACTTGAGAGATTCTATTGTATAATATCCAACTGATATACAATGCTGACAGAAGACTTTTCCTATCAGGTGAGTTAATATACTCTGCTGAAATTATAGGTTTCTTATGCATAGCCTCATTTGATGTACGGTGTCATCAGCCAACTCTTCTTTCAACTAAGTTAGAGACAATTGTTTCAACGTGTCTAGCTTATCATCTGACCATCAGATTTTCCCTAAGTTTATACATGATTAATTAATTTAAATCTAAAAGACCTAAAATATTTCTAAAGTAAGAAAACTTAGTCTCGGGGAGTGGCTTTATAAAGATAACAGTCACTTGTTGATCGGTTGTCACATATTCCAGTCGGACGTGCTTCTACGCTACATGGTCTCAGATGAAGTGTTGTTGAATGTCGATATGATTTTTCCTTGAGTGCAACACCAGATTATATGTGATCATTATGGCACTAGTGTTGTCACAGAATATTAGCGATTCATCTGCCTTAATGCCAAATTCCCTCAGCTATTTTTGAATCCACAACAGCTGAACACAGCAGCTTTCAACAACAAGGTACTCTTCTTCTTCTATTGAAGTGACAATAGATGTCTGCTTCTTGCTGAACCACAAAATCAGATGATCACCAAGGAATTGACATGTTCCACTAGTGCTTTTCCTATCAATCTTACATCCTGCATAGTATGTATTAGAGTAACTAATTAAGTTGAAACTGGAATCCTTTGGATACCACAATCCAACACATTGAGTTCCCTTAAGATATTTCAAAATACGTTTAGAAGTTATGTAATGAGATTGTATAAGATTAGCCTGAAATCTTCCACACATGCCAACAGCAAACATGATGTCTGGTCGGGTGGTTGTCAGATAGAGCAAGGAGTCAATGATCCCTCGATAGGCTGTGATATCAACATCTTGGTCGCCTTCATCTTCGTCTAGTTTGCTCGATGAGTTCATGGGAGTTGAGGCAACTGATCAATTTTCCATACCGAATTTCTTCAGTAATTCCTTGGTGTACTTATCATGATTTATGAATATTTCATTTTCAAGTTGCCTAACTTGAAGTCTAAGGAAGAACATTAGCTCACCCATAATGCTCATCTCAAACTTGTTATGCATCAACTATGATTAATTTTGGTGCATGGTTTTTGTTTCTTCTAAAGTTCGGTCCTAGAAGATCAGTTGTTGCTCAACTGTTCCAGCAACCTCCAAACTCTATAGCTGACTGGTTGAACATCAACCGTGTCAACTGACTGATTAGATGGATTGTTTATGTTGACTTGAACTTCATCGTCATTATCAGATTAGAGATTAGTTGCTTCCAATCTTTCGAGTTATCACCGAAAGTGATTTTTGGTCCAATACATTTTGATATGTCTGCCAGGAGCCGGTTGTTATTTGTCATATGCCTAGAGCAGCCGCTGTCCAGATACCATACTGAATCTTCCAAGTTGTTGTCCAGTTATACCTGTACGTATAAACATTGATAGTTTTGGTACCCATGTTTATTTGGGTCCATGGTTAATTAGTCCCTTGGGGATCCATACTTGAGGTATTTTTATAGATCTCCCTTTTTGTGTTTATAATAATGTGTATGTTCTAGACTTGGTAGATTTCTTTTTGCCTGTTGATGATACGTTAAATTTAGAAAATGATTTTTGATAAAACATTCCTTGCTTTTTGTCAGTTTTTGCTTACCAGACCAGTTGACTGCCCTATTTTTAGGCTTAAGTCAGATTGACTTTTGGTCAGTTGGCTTAACATATTTAATTTCATCTTTAAGAGTCAAATTATTACCGTCTTGATTAGTTCAAATATCAGTTGAATTTCTATTGACGAAACTTATGAATTTAAGTTTGCCTTTTATCGGGTTCAACTTGTTGCATGACTCAACTGGATTGCCCCCAACAAATCCCAGACCGGATCTGCATCCGACAGGCCTATGCTGCTCATGCAGTTGCTTGAGAGCATTTCCAGCCTTAGTTCATGAACTAACCATATAGTTTAATCTTTGATTTTCAACAAATAAACTCTAAACTGTTTCTTTGAGCTTCTCATTCTCAATTGATAGCTCATTCATTTTGTTTTTCAAAACTTCTGGTTCATTGTTTTGAGTTAAGAAACTTGTATTGTCAGATTTATTTTTCAAATTTATTTCGTTAAAATTTCTGACAGTTTCTTGTACTCAAACATCATATCATTGAGTGCAGTTATTAAATCATTTCTTGTGAATTCATTAGAGGTGAAATCAAATACCTCGTTGTCATCTGCCATGAAGCATTTTATAATTTTTCCTCACTTTCACTTGAGGATCTCTCATTGGAATCGCTTTCATCCCATTTGCTCTTGATTTTCTCAACAAGCAGAGCCTTCTGTTTCTTATTGTTCCTGGAAGATATGCGATCCTCCTTATACCTCCTCTCGAATGGCTTCTTCTCATCCCTTCTGGGTTTATTACAGTCATCCATGAAATGACCTGGTCCGTCACAATGAAAACATTTTAAGTTAGTATTAGACTAATTTTTATAATTGTTTCTGTTAAGATTAAAGTTAGAATGATTCTTCCTCATAAATTTGCCAAACTTTTTGACAAATAGTGACATCGCATTGTTGATGATCTGTTCAGCAGACTTGGCAGATGTCGAAGCATGTGGCTCTTTAGCAGTCATCAATGCTTGTGTTGTGATGGAGGTGGAGGGTTTCTTCTCGTTCCTTGAGTTTATCTCAAACTCATAGGCCTTCAGATTGGCAAAGAAGTCATGCAACTCGATCTTGTTGAGGTCCTTGGATTCCCTCATAGCCATCACTTTGATATTTCATTCTATGGGTAAAGCTTTCATGCCTTTGATAACAACTTCCTTATTTCTATATACCTTTCCCAGGATTGAGAGTTTGATGACTATGATGTTGAATCTTTCGTCAAACTCAGTCATAGTCTCACCCGGGTGCATCCTGATGTTGTCGAACTTTTGTGTGGCAACCATCAGCATGTTTTATTTTGTTTGGTTGTTGCCTTCAAATAATTGAGTCAGCTTCTCCCATATTTCTTTGGTAGAGGAACATGATTTGATCTTGCTGAACATGTTCTGGTCCAAAGTTTTGTAGATAATGTCTTTGGCCAAGTTGTCGAGGTTGGTCTTCCTCTTGTCTTTAGTAGTTCACTTGTATTTGGGTTTCTCCGTCATCTAAGGAGTACCCTCCGTTGCATTTGTAGTTGTGTTGACCTTTAATATCTTCATGGGGCCATCTGTGATAACATACCACATGTCATCATCTTGTGCCGCTAAATGTGCATGAATTCTGATCTTCTAGTCATCATAGTCTTCCTTTGAGCACATTGGAATCTTGTTTAGGTAAGACATGATTCAGATATCTGCAGCAGTTTAAGAATAGAAAATTTTGCTCTCATTCCACTTGTTAGGATCAAAGACAACAATAGAAGGGGGGTTAAATTCTGTTGTTCTATTTTACACTTAAATGCGATTTTAATCTTGTTAAGGACTAAAAATCTGTTTCTATTCATAGATAAATCGTAGCACGCTCTTGAACGATTTTAAGTGCATAAAATGTTTGCAGAATTTGAAGCAGCGGATATAAGAATGAATGAAGCAATGAAAAGACAACACAAGATTTTATGGATGTTCGGAGATAAAACTCCTATGTCACCCCTTCTTCTATTTCCAGAAGGATTCCACTAGAAGACTTTCGTTTGTATAGACGCTACACAAACTCACTCAGATCACAAGTCTTAACACTTGCTTGTCTGAACTTCTAGCTCTCACACTATCTTATTGAACAGACAACTATATGTTCAACTTACACATGTAAAATGATTATCAAATTATACAAAACTTTATCGCTCAACGTATATCATCTTGTTTATGCGTAACATAGTCTTGCAATGAATCAGAGAGTTCATTGTTGTTCTCTGATGCCTTTTTATACTTGATGCATGGCAACGGTCGAATCTATTTTGTCGATACGTGGCAACGGTACGTTTGTCGTACGCCTGGCGTACGAGATTTTAGTGTGCGGGAGAATGGAATTTCCGTTTATTGTTTTGCATGTCAAAGTAGAGAATTGTTGTACATTTTTATTGTATTGTTGTTTATGTGTTCTCAGTTGCATGACTTAGCTGATAGGCATTCAGCTGATGTGGAACTTTGCTGATATTGAGCTCTGTTGATGATCAGCTCTGCTGATGAGCTACTATGCTGATAACGAATTCAGTTGTTGATCAGCTCTGTTGATGAGCTACTCTACTGATAGCGAACTCAGTTGTTGATCAGCTCAGCTGCTAGCGAACTCTGCTAATGGAGAGCTTTGCTGCTAGCGAACTCTTCTAATGGAGCAGCCCAACTAATAACGAGTCTGCTGATGGCAAGCTTTACTGCTAGCAACTATGTTGTTACCGCGTCTTCAGCTGATGACAACTCTACTGTTAAAGCAACTTTGCTGTCAGCAAATTATGTTGTTTGAGCAACTCTGCGACCAACGAACTCTGTTGTTTGAGCAACGCTGCTGCCATCGAACTCTGTTGTTTGAGCAACTCTGCTGTCAGCGAACTTTATTGTTTGAGCAACTCTACTACCAGCAAACTCTACTGTTTGAGTAACTATTCTGCCAGTGAGTCTTCAGTTTATGACAGCTCTACTGTTAACGAGTCTCCAGCTGATAGCATCTCTACTGTTAGCGAGTCCTTGATTTTACCAGCATTAGCACGTTGCTGAATTTAGTTTTAATATTTCATTAAAATCATGTGTTTATTTTAATTATTCTAAATTCATTTTAATTAATTAAAATATTTTTATAATTCAACTTAATTTAAAATTTTCTCCTTTTACTTAATTTAATAATTTTTTTATTATTTATGATTTAACTTAGTTTAAATATATATATATATATATATATATATATATGAAGGGTTAAATATTTGACATAAATAATGTTATACAAAAGTTTATAATATATAAAAAGTTAAAAAATACTCAAAATAGGTTTGAAGTGATTAAGATTATCCTTTAAAGTTTATCATGTTAAATTGTTATAAACAGAATAAAGCTTAATATATATTAGAATAAGTTAATACTGGGACAGATATATTATTTGTGTGCCGACCAGCATAATAAATAGGATAGGATAGGCAATAGAGAGTTAGAAACCGAAAGAGAAAAAACAAAGTGTACTTGAGAATTTGAGTGTCTGATCTTAATGGCTGTGTATGAATTTTTGAAGGAATCTTCATCCTCCTACGTATTACTGCTGCTCTTCGTAATCAGCTTGATCATCAGTGTAATAATTCCATATGTTTGTAGAAGCTTCAAATGTTGGCATACTACAGATCCAATCCCGACATGCTGGCCAGTGGTCCGGATGCTCCCGGCTCTTTTTCACAACTCCCGCCGCCTCCACGAATTTGCCACCGACATCCTAATACTCACCGGCGGCACTTTCAATATCAAGGGCCCTTGGTTCGCCAACTCGGATTTGCTCATCACGTCCGATCCGGCCAACATACACCACATCCTCAGCAGAAACTTTGCCAACTACCCGAAAGGCCCACAATTCAGGAAGATATTCCAAGTTCTTGGAGACGGGATTTTCAACGCCGATTCAGAGATATGGGAATATCACAGGAAGACTACCATGTCTTTCTTCAATCATGCCCAGTTCGGGGAATTGCTGATGGAAGTAAGCTGGGCGAAAGTTGAGGCCGGATTAATCCCTGTCATGGAAAACTTTTCAGGCCGAGGTATAACCGTTGATTTGCAAGCATTATTTCAAAGGTTTACTTTCGACACTATATGTGTTCTTACTTTAGGCCATGACCCACAAACACTTTCTATTGATTTGCCCGACGATCCGACCCAGAAGGCTGTAGACATTATTGAAGAGGCCATATTGTACCGACACTGGCGTCATTAT
Organism: Impatiens glandulifera; assembly: GCF_907164915.1. NCBI lineage: Eukaryota > Viridiplantae > Streptophyta > Magnoliopsida > Ericales > Balsaminaceae > Impatiens > Impatiens glandulifera. Next base: position 16,600,096 of record NC_061867.1, on the reverse strand, counting down.
TTATTTCAGCGGGAGTTTGTCTTATATACGGATCATGATTCCCTCAAGCATCTTGGTGGTCAGGACAAGATTTCTCATCGTCATGCTTCGTGGGTCTCTTATTTACAGCAGTTTACTTTTGTGATTAAACACAAGGCTGGTGTGTCTAATCGCGTGGCTGATGCTTTGAGTCGTCGTCATGGGCTGTTGGCGGAGATGCGTGTCCATGTACCCGGCTTTGATTCGTTTGTGGACCTCTATCGTGATGATCCTTTCTTTTCTCAAGTCCTCATTCGCATCCAACAGGGGGATTCGAGGGACTTTGTCTTGGAGGATGGGTTCCTTTTCCGCGGTGTGCAGCTGTGCATTCCAGATTGCAGCCTGCGTTTGAGGATGATTCAGGAACTCCACAAAGAAGGCCATGTTGGGCGTGATCGTACCTTCCAGCTTCTTGCAGCTTCTTATTTCTGGCCTTCGATGCGCAAAGAGGTGGGGCGTTTTGTTGCTCGTTGTCGTGTTTGTCAGTTGGCTAAGGGCGCTTCGACTAATGCCGGGTTATACTTGCCTCTGCCTATTCCCACTCAACCATGGTCTGATGTCAGTATGGATTTTGTCCTTGGGCTGCCACGTACCCAGCGTGGTTCTGATTCGATTTTTGTGGTGGTTGACCGATTCTCGAAGATGGTTCATTTCATTCCCTGCAAGAAAACCTCTGATGCTGTGGCTGTTACACAGCTTTATTTCAGGGATGTGTATCGCCTTCATGGACTTCCTGCCTCCATAGTTTCTGATCGGGACACTCGCTTTGTGAGTCACTTTTGGAGGAGTCTTTGGCGTTTGGTTAATACTCAGCTGAATTTTAGCAGTGCCTATCACCCGCAAACTGATGGCCAAACTGAAGTTGTTAATAGGTCTTTGGGGAACCTTCTGCGCAGTTTAATTGGGGATCATCCTAAGGCTTGGGATCTGAAGCTGCCTCAGGCCGAGTTTGCTCACAATCATGCTGTTAATCGCTCCACTGGTTTCAGTCCTTTCCATGTGATTTACGGGCTGTCTCCGCGTGCTCCTCTTGATTTGTTAGCGCTGCCCAGCAAGGTGCGTCCTCATTCCACTGCTGCGGATTTTGTTGGTCAGTTGGCTCAGGTTCATCAGACCACTCATGACCGCTTGGTTGCTGCTACTGCCAAGTACAAGGAGAAGGCTGATTCGAGAAGGCGTGCTGTTGATTTTGAAGTTGGTGACTTTGTGTGGGCTATTCTGACTAAGGATCGTTTTCCAGCTCATGAATATAGCAAGCTTGCTGCTAAGAAGATTGGTCCTGTTGAGATTGTGGAGAAGATCAACCCCAATGCTTATCGTTTACGCCTTCCCAGCCATGTGCGTACCTCTGATGTGTTCAATGTGAAGCATCTTGTTCCTTTTGTGGGTGAGTCTTCTTCTGATGAGGATGATGCGGTTCCAGATTCGAGGACGAATCTTTTCTACCCTGGGGGGAATGATGCGGTGCGAGTCGAAGAGGCGTTTATGCGAAAGTTGCAGCATCCGAAAATATCTCGCAAGTGTCAGATTTCGACGATTGCCTAGTGTTTTTCGGGCGGAAACGTTTAGGGGCTCAAAATCGCATTTTTTATTAGTTTCGGGTGTTTTTTGCAATTTATTAAAAGTTGTTTATTTCTTTTGCAAGCTAGGGTTTGAGTATTTAAAGGATCTTAAAACACTTTGTTAGGGGAAGATTATTAATCAGAAAACGAGGTTTCCTCAATATCTATCAACGTTCGGTATTCGTAAGAATCAACGAATCTTGATAAAGGTTCATCCTAGCCACGCACGCTGCATCACTCTGCTGATGAGCTACTCTACTTATAGCGAACTTAGTTGTTGATCAGCTCAGTGGTTAGCGAACACTACTAATGGCGAGCTTTGTTGCTAGCGAACTCTAATGATGGAGCAGCTTAGCTAATAACGAATTTGTTGATGGCAAGCTCTGTTGATGGCAAGCTCTGATGCTAGCAACTATGTTGTTACCGCGTCTTCAGCTGATGACAACTCTACTGTTAAAACAACTTTGCTGTCAGCAAATTCAGTTGTTTGAGCAACTCTCCGACCAACGAACTCTGTTGTTTGAACAACTCTGCTGCCATCGAACTCTATTGTTTGAGCAACTCTGCTGCCATCGAACTCTGTTGTTTGAGCAACTCTATTGCCATCGAACTCTACTGTTTGAGTAACTATTCTGCCAGCAAGTTTTCAGTTTATGACAGCTCTACTGTTAGCGAGTCTTCAGCTGATAGCATCTCTACGGTTAGCGAGTCATTGATTTTACCAGCATTAGCACATTGCTGAATTTAGTTTTAATAATTCATCAAAATCATGTGTTCATTTTAATTAATTAAAATATTTTTATAATTCAACTTAATTTAAAATTTTCCCCTTTTAACTTAATTTAATAATTCTCTTTTTTCTTTTTCTTTTTATTTATGATTTAGCTTAGTTTAAAAAAAAAAATATATATATATATATATATATATATATATATATATATATATATATATATATATATTAAGGGTTAAATATTCTACATAAATAATGTTATACAAAAGTTTATAATATATAAAAAGTTAAAAAATACTCAAAATAGGTTTGAAGTGATTAAGATTATCATTTAAAGTTTATCATGTTAAATTGTTATAAACAGAATAAAGCTTAATAAAGCTTAATATATATCAGAATAAGTTAATATTGGGACAGATATATTATTTGTGTGCCGACCAGCATAATAAATAGGATAGGATAGGCAATAGAGAGTTAGAAACCGAAAGAGAAAAAACAAAGTGTACTTGAGAATTTGAGTGTCTGATCTTAATGGCTGTGTATGAATTTTTGAAGGAATCTTCATCCTCCTACGTATTACTGCTGCTCTTCGTAATCAGCTTGATCATCAGTGTAATAATTCCATATGTTAATAGAAGCTTCAAATGTTGGCATACTACAGATCCAATCCCGACATGCTGGCCAGTGGTCCGGATGCTCCCGGCTCTTTTTCACAACTCCCGCCGCCTCCACGAATTTGCCACCGACATCCTAATACTCACCGGCGGCACTTTCAATATCAAGGGCCCTTGGTTCGCCAACTCGGATTTGCTCATCACGTCCGATCCGGCCAACATACACCACATCCTCAGCAGAAACTTTGCCAACTACCCGAAAGGCCCACAATTCAGGAAGATATTCCAAGTTCTTGGAGACGGGATTTTCAACGCCGATTCAGAGATATGGGAATATCACAGGAAGACTACCATGTCTTTCTTCAATCATGCCCAGTTCGGGGAATTGCTGATGGAAGTAAGCTGGGCGAAAGTTGAAGCCGGATTAATCCCTTTCATGGAAAACTTTTCAGGCCGAGGCCGAGGTATAACCGTTGATTTGCAAGACATATTTCAAAGGTTTACTTTCGACACTATATGTGTTCTCACTTTAGGCCATGACCCACAAACACTTTCTATTAATTTGCCCGACGATCCGACCCAGAAGGCTGTAGATATTATTGAAGAGGCCATATTGTACCGACATATATTGCCCGAGAGCTTATGGCGGTTGCAAAAATGGCTCAGAGTTGGAATGGAACGGAAGCTTGCAGAAGCATCGACAACGGTTGATAATTTCTTCTACTCTTGTATAGAAAAGTATAATAATCCAAGTCAATTCAGCGCAATTGGTCTTTACTCAAAAGTGTACAAGGAATATTCATTATACTCGTCCTCCAATGGAAAGAGTTTGGACGTGTTTCTTAGGGACACCTTGTTAAATCTGATGATTGCTGGAAGAGACACCACAAGTTCAGCTCTAAGCTGGTTCTTTTGGCTGTTGTCAAGAAATCCCCAAGAGGGGAAGAGAATTCGAGAAGAGATTGAAGCCAAATTGAATATTACCAAAGGAGGGAGCTTGAAGGATCTAAGCAGTCGAGAATTGGGAGAGCTCGTGTATCTTCATGGAGCTTTATGTGAGACCCTGAGGTTGTTCCCATCTGTTGCTTTTGAACATAAATCGCCGCTACAGCCCGATGTGCTGCCAAGCGGCGAAAGAGTGATGCCGAATACGAAGATTGTGTTGTCTTTTTACTCGATGGGGAGGATGGAGAGTATATGGGGGAAGGACTTCATGGAATTCAAGCCGGAGAGATGGATCTCCGACAGTAATAGGAACAGGAATCTGCATGTGCCGTCTTTCAAGTTCCCGGCGTTTAATGCTGGGCCTAGGACATGTTTGGGGAAAGAAATGGCTTTTACACAGATGAAGATTGTGGCTTCTGTCATATTGCTTCGATATGAAATTCAAGTTGTGGAAGATCATCCTGTAATGCCGGCCTCTTCCATTATACTTCATATGAAGCATGGCTTGAAGGTCAGGATCACCCCAAGGGATCGACCTCAAGTTGATTGAAATTAATGATTAATTAAGAATTAAGAATACCAAACTTACTTTGGTTAATCTTAATGGACTGTTCTATTTTAGTACTTGGTTTGATTTTAATTTGGACTGTTGTATTTTAGTACTTTGTTTGATTTTAATTTGGACTGTTGTATTTTAGTACTTTGTTTGATTTTAATTTGTTAAATTATTTAATTTGGACGGTTCTATTTTAGTACTTGGTTTGATTTTAATTTGTTAAATTATAACTGTTTATTTAACTTGTTGTAAATAAGAATGATAATTTGAAACTTTCCTACGATAACCAAACTGAATTACTCTGTTTTGAAGCGATTTTTCTCCGTTTGACCGGTAATTGATCGGGGATGGTATTTGTGTATCTGTCCCGACCCACTCCGATCTCACCCCGATTCTGTCTCGAACTATATAAACACAATTACATATTTAAAATCACCGATATATTTATTTTTTAATTATATTTTATAAAAAAATTAAATTTATTTTTTTATAATAATATAAATTTTTAATATATTATATTAAAAATAACGTTTATATAATTATTATTTTTTAGAAATTATAATATAAAAGGTGTATCGCGGAGATTTTCAGAAATAAACGGAAATAATACTAAAAATTACTCAAGTAAAATGAGGCGGAATGACAGTAGGAGATAATAAAAAATTATATTAATTTTCAAAGTAATAAATTCTTTTATTTATGTCAATTCAAAAAAAAACAATATTTGAATGTAACGTTATATAATTGTATAATTAAATAAATAAGCATATTAAATAAATTTATTTAACAATAAATAATAATGAATTAGTCCTATTGTGAGATACATGGGTTTTTGCCTTTTATAATTTCTTTGCCTTAATCCGAAACTAGAAATAATTGAACTCTTATTTTCAAGAGATGGATTATTAACTTCTCTCAAAACTTCATTTTTTTTTTATCAAAGTAATATTATTAAGCATGTACTTTAATTTACAACAATAATAATTCAACTATTTTTAAATAATTTAATTTATTCAATACTTTGTAAAAGTAATAATATATATTCACTATACAAAAACAAACAAATTCAATGTGATGGGATTCACACTGGTCACATGTTTTAGAGTGGTTGGAGGTATATGGTATCCGATAGCAATCTTATCCGGAATACTGTCCTTTTAAATTAAAATATTCAATTAATAATTCACATAAATTTTATGATATAAAACCTCCGCTACATTTAAAGATAGCGAAATTGCCCTTCACTCACAGCTATAAACTATACCCAGTCCAACAACAAATCTTCAACCCACCTACTATTGTATAATTGGATATAAAATGTAATTTTTTTACAACTATGAACATAGGAGATAAAAAAAACTTTTAGATTGGAAATGATTTTTTTATTTTCCAATTAAGAGCCTTATTAATCAATAAATGTATCCATTTCAATCTTAATTGAATCACTTTTTCATAAAAGAGATAAAAGAGAAGACATTTAAGTCATATAAGAAAAGAATTAATAAGAAAAGGAAAAAGCGTAAGAAATTTAGCTAGAGAAACATAGTCCCAAAAATCTTGGGAGGACGAAAAATAAAGTTGAAATTCACAAAATCAGAAAAATTAGAAAGAAATGTGCTCATAATTTGAAACGGGCCAAAGATGGAGGAAAACAAAGAAAAGAACTCGTTTTACTCTGCTATGGATGAATGCTTATGGTTCAGAGTCAGTCCTAGGTAATTTCTTAGGACATAAACTAAAGAATGAGTCATATCCCCATGAAAAAAAATAATTCTACAACATTATTTTCGTTCAAAGTGGTGTTTAACCATTTTCTTAGCAATATTGACAACTTTCGCAACCAAAACTCCAAGATTTTGTAAAACATTTCCAATAGCTCACTTACAAATTTACAATATCAATTACAATACTTGTTTTTTACCACATTTGTACCAAACATAAATATGATGGATCTAATCGGGAAAGAAAAAAAAAATCTGAAACACTAACTAGTCATGTTTAATATAAATATGCAATACTGTTACCCCGAAAAATCTTTCCCTCAACATCAATTTGTATGTTAAAAATCTTTTTAAATAAAACATTATTTTAAAAGATTTAAGAATACGACCTTTCAAATTAATTATAACAATAATAAATTTATGATCAAATTTCAAATAATTTTTTAGATTTGAAATAATTAAACCAAAATTTGATTTTTAGAAATATGTATATAAATAAATTAAAATATTTTTTTAATTTTATTCATTTGATAAAGAATCGTCAATTGATTTACAATTTAAAATCAATAAAAACTATACGTATACAAACGAGTCCTTTTTAAAAACCTTTGCCCTGAAAAAGCGATTTTTTCAACTTTTAAGAAATAAATATAAAATATAAGTATCTATTCAAAAAATTTGAAATTAAATTAAATCAAATCGAGGAATTGTTTAAAAAAACTAATTTGTGACTAAAGAGTTGCCATCCAAATTTTCTTACAATATTAGGAAAAAATTGGCATGTAGAGTAATAACGTATTTGAAAAAGAAATTTTGTAGGGATCGGTGCTTGATTACACACGAGAAAGGTCAGTAGCGTTATGTCTAATGTGCCCGTTAAAAACAGTCTCTACTTCAAATATTTTAGTCATTAAAAAAATATTATTTACTTATTTTATCAATTTGTTTGTCAATTCCGATCTAAAATATATAGTTTATACCCTAAAACTTAAAGTATAAGATAACAATTTATTAATTTATTTATTTATTTACAATAATATAAAAGTAATGCCTTTAACAAAAAAAAATGAAAAAATAATCAAAGGAATTAAAATTTTATTATATTAGTAAATTATTTTTATAAATATAAATAAATTAATACACAAGTTTTTAGAAAATATTATAGGCAAATATTTAAAATAATCAAAATTTATTTTGATTAAAAATATTATTTTGTTTTTTTATAGAGTGGTAAAAGGCATTTACATTTGTGATTATTTTATTTAAATTTATAAAATTAATTTAAACCGAAATATAAATGGATAATGTGTACGATTTTTTTGGGTTGTCATTCTCGAACAAAAGCTCGAGAAACAATCCATTTTTTATTTAAAATTAAAATTTAAATATTTTTAATATAAATTTAATTAATAAATTTAATTTAGAAAGGAAAATAATAAAAAAAAAAATATGTAGATTAAATTAAGATAATACAAAATGAGAACTTATAGTGAACCTTAAGTGAACCTTAAGTGCTTCCAAAATGTTAGAAGTTTCTTAAACATGTAAGAAACTCTCAAACAACTTCATGCACACAAAAATGAAAAAAATATATATAGTGGATATGATTTAAGCTTTTTGCCTTTTTTTTCTTTTCCTTTTATCTTTTTTTTGGTTTTCTATTTATAGTGGTCTTAATACTCTTCCTTCACGATAGATTGTGGTCTTCTTTTCAGAAAAGAAAATTATAATTTATGGTCGTAAAGAGGCTCACTACTAGTAGTTTGCCCGCTTATTTCAGATTTTTTGGCTTCAAATAATTTTAATTTATTTGTTTCTTTTGAAGGTAATAAAAAAAATAAAAAAATAAAAATAGGAGATTATTTGAAGCCACAAAAGTCCGAAATGAGCATATAAAATAAAATAACAGTTTTAATAATAAATTAAATAATTTAAAATTCAACATATTTATAAAACTATTTTTTATTTTATTTATAAGATACGATATTATTCCTCCAAAAATAATATTAATTTTCCAACAAAAATAATTTGGTAGGCTTTAGATTTATTTAAAAATATAAATTTGGGGAACAATAAATGAGTGTCTACAATTATGGCCCACGCGTAGGGATGGCAATGGGACGAGGAATGCATTTACCATCCCCGTCCCATTTTTATTTCGAGGATTTTTTTAGTACCTTCCACACCCCGTTCAGTTTTGTTCGGTTTCGGGGGATTCCTGCGCGACACCATTAATAAAATATATATTTTTTAAAACAATAATATTATACAATAAAATCATATAAACGTATTTTTTAATATAATATATATTGTAATATAATAAAATTTTATATTATTATAAAGAAATAAATTTACTACTCTTATAAAATAGAGTAAATAAATAAATATATTTAATTATATTTATAGTGTTCGGGGCAGAATCGGGGTGAGATCGGGGCGGGGTGGGGGACACAAATATCATCTTCGCCCCATCCCCGTTCGGTTTCGTGGAAAAACCGTCCCAAACATGGTAATTCGGTTCGGTGTTCGCGGGGCGGTTTCAAATTACCATCTTTACCCACATGTCCGTCCAAATGGACAGTCTCTACTACGAAACTGTTGCCCTTTCAAAACGTGAAGAATTATAACACTTTTTGTTTTGATTCTAAACTTGAGTTATTCATTTAAGGATATAGCCTACATCTATAGGGGATGCGATTATTCCATTCCTAGAGGATATCTAGGATGTTTTAAACTTTAGACAAGGCTAGCAACTTTATAGACAACTCCATAACTTATTATTTTGTTGAATCTGGGAGAAATTATAATATTTAATGGGAAGTCGTCGTAGGTCTAATTAGAGTTTTTTTTTATATTTATCAAACTCAAGACTATAATGTCGGCGCCCAATTTTTGTAAAAATTAGAAAAATAATTTAGGCGTATACACGCCATAATTAGATATTCATTCGAGTCTAGTGATTGATTACGTGTGAGAAATGGTCAAATACAACTATGTCCCACAACGCACATTAGTCTCTAGTATGTCAATTTTGGCCTTTTAAAACATAGTTTACGCTTTATTTTTTAATTTTCTCTTTTATTTTTATTTAGATTAAGGGTGATTTTGTCCACTTTTGATGTGGATCTTGTGTTTTGTTTGTAACAAAATGAAAAAAAATAAATGTACAACATAAAGCCTACAAAAATAAATCATCACATAAATTTTCTTAAAGATTAAAGAGACTAAGAATTTAGAGGGAAATTTGATCAAATGACCCTCAAAAGAGGGTCATTCTCATTTTTAACCTCAAAAAAATCAATTTTTATATTTAACATTTTTTATAAAAAATTTCCCTTTTTACCTTTACTAATTTTTTTCCTTTTTTCTTTTTTTCTTTTCCTTTTCTTTTTCCTTCTTTTCCCCCGTTTCTTTCTTCCCGTTTTCCTCTTCCCCTCTTCACCCCGCGGCGACCGTTGGCTTTCCCCATGGACGACCATTGCCCGCCGACCGCCGACCATTTCTTCCAGTCCCTTTCTTCCTGCTGAGCATCCGGACGATCGCCAAGCCCCAGCCGGACGATCTCCAAACACCAGTCGAACGTTCTTCCTTTCTCGTTCTCGTTCCAATCATTCAGAGACTATGTTAGTTCTCCTTTCTCATTCTAATCATTCAGTTTAGTTTAGGGATTAATGATTACTACAATGTGCCCAGATTACTGAAGTTTAGTTTAGGGATTGCTTTATTTCGGAAATGCTTAGTTAGTTTAGGGATTGCTGATTTTAATAAGTATGAAGTTTAGTTTAGTTCGACTACTTCATTTCGGAAACCTAGATTACTGACGATTTTAATGGTTTTTGGGATTTAGTTTAGGGTTTAATTAGGTTTGAAATACTTAGTTAGTTCTAAGGTTAGTTTTACTGTTTTAGAATAGATGAATGTTTGGTTTGTTGGTTTGTGAACATTTTAACGTGGGGCAATTGAATTGCGTGGGCTTGGCCGTGAATGGGGCTCGGGTGTGGGGCGTAGGGCGTGGGGGTTGGGCGTGGGGCGTGGGGGCGTGGGGCGTGGGGCTTGGGCGTGGGGCATGGGGAGTGGCTTCAATTATTAATATGATTTTACTGTTTTTGATCCACCAAACATTGTGTATATGATTTTAATGACTATTTTTGCATATGGCATCAAACGAAACCATTCTTAATGATTTTAATGGCCGTGTTTCATGGAAATCCACCGGTCCCAGCTTGGTAAAGATAAAAGAGAGGTTTACTCACCATGATCTTTTGGATAGGGCTTTGCAGACCTAATTCAAGTATATATTCCAAGCCCCGATATTATTTTTTTAGGAACCATACTCCATCAGATGCTTATCAGAAAAGTCAGGTCAAATTCGAATGAGATAAGGTTCTTGGTCAATGGTAAGGAGGTCTGCTAGGGCATGAAGGATTATGCATTGGTGATAGGCCTCAACTTTGGCAGATTTCCTTTGGTGGAGGAGGTTGAAGAATGTCCACCCTTGTCCTCAAATATTTTAAGGGTAAAAAGGATGTTAGACTGAAAGAGCTTGAAGACATTTTCGTCGGATGCTTTGATAAGGAGGATTCATGGAAGATGGGGCTCATATTTCTCATTTACCAGTATCTGTTCGCATCTTATCTGTACGCATCTGATAATAGGAGGAAGATAAGTTTGAGAATCTTTCACATGGTGGAAGACATGGAGATGTTCCTCCAATTTCCATGGGAAAGGTGTCCTTCAAAGCAACCCTGTAGGGTATTGACAAAGATATGAAACACCTCCATGGGTTATATCTCTCCAAGAAGAAAAACTGGAACAAGAAAAACATATGTGATGTCGCTTATACTTTACATGGGTCGCACTAGCATTCCAAGTGTGGACCTATGAGCTTATCGATACATTCGTCCCCAATTTTGCTGAAAAGACACTAGAAGATGATCTTACAAGCCCAAGGATAGTGCTCTATAAATCTTTTAGGAGTGACTATCGGCTCTTTCCCTTTGCTAGTCCGATTTTCTCCGGTTTGGTGTGAAGTGGTTCGGCCAGAGCTGGATGCCGAATTTTCTGTGTTAAGAGTGTCGGACTGCGGATTAGCCGATCCGGTCGGTTGCTTATCCGCCTTGCTTCCGGATTTTTCTTTGGCCGGAGCCGTTTTCTTTCTAGCATGTCTCTTCTTTCGGCTGCTTATAGAACCGGGGACCTTCTTTTTGCCTTGCTTGTCATCCGGTTTAAGAAATTGATGGTATTTTATAACTTTGCTAGGCGGAAGAAAAACACCGGGGCCGGTGTTAGCGTTGAAATGACGCATCAGCTTGCCTAGTGGGACGGCGTATCCCCATGACCGTTTGGATGACGGATCTACCATCTCACATAAGTTGGAAAAATTACTTCTCCTAGTTAATTTTGGTGTCATTGACTAAACCGACAATCATATCAATCTTCATTCGGGTGAGGCTATCATAGTTGTCTCCCCGTGCCTGAACCGACTTAGATAAGATTTCACATAGCGGTTTGAGTTCCGGCTTGAGTGAGGTTTTCTTACCGAATACCGCTATTGGCACCTCAGTATCCGAAATATCCCGGCAAACCGCTTGGAATTCTTCCTCGTTTATAAACACCGAGAAGTCACTCCCCTCGGTTGGCAGATGAAGGACCTCTGCAACCGACTCCATGGTGAGGTTAAACGGTTTTCCGCCTACGGTTGCGGTTATCGTCCCTTCGCTGAGAGCGGCGGTTTGAAAGAACTCGGTAACCGCCTCTTGATATAAGACGAACGGTCCGTTCAAGAAATGTTCGTGACCGGACTCGGAGATCTGGGTTAACACATGTTTTGCTTCCGCCGATCCATTTGCTCGAACTTCATCGAAGTCGACCTGGACGATGTAGGTGAAGAGCACAGATTCAAGACCCATTGTGGTTGAAGAGAGCGAGAGATCGAAGGATTCAGAGTTTTGAAAGTTTTGAGAGCTAGAGAGAGAAAGTCGTTTCGCGTGAGAATGAAATAAAATGGCTAAGGACCCTATTTATAGTCGCGGGTTGGAATTTCAACCGCCGCAAACTGTCGCGTCAAGTTTAGGCGGGAATTTTCCCTCCAAAATGCTTTGGGCGGCAAATGATAGGCGGGAAGTTTGAGCGGGCTTTTGATGCGGTTATTTAACCGGCGATGAAGCGGTTTGTTCTTGTAACCGATTATGAAGCGGTTATTTAACCGGTGAAGTTATTTAATGTGACCGTTCTATTTATGAGACGGTTATTTAACCGGAGATGACTCGGATTATGTTTAACCGGTTGAACTTTTAGACCGATTTTTAATTTCGCAATTCTGAACCGAATTTTTGACTTTACCAAAGTTTGAGCACATTGATTTAAGTGATCATTTCATTAAAAATGAATGACATAGCAGATACCAATATAGAATCGGTTTACATTACATAAAGGAACAGACTTATGTAACTACCATTCTAGAAAGTCTGTCCACCACCATTTCCTTGTGGAGGACACTTGAGAAGCACACCGGGGTACCCGGTCCAAGATGTTGATTGTGTGTACGAAGGAACCTACTAATGTGAGGAGCATACCCAAAACCTTTCTGTGTCTCGACCATTGTCTTCAGGTTATTGAAGATGACCGATGACCAGTTGATGGAGGTGTTGCTGATGATGTAGGTCATCATGTCGAAGAGTTTCTTTGAATAGTGTTGATTCGGAGATTGACAGATAATGGATCGGTTGACGATATTGTGAAGGAGTTGGATGTGATGGGCGAGGCGGGTTTTCAAACTGTGGTTCTCCACCGGTACTTCGGTTCCGGAGAAAAATTCCGCATAGTCAACCGTTGCACTTCCCACCCGGGATGGGAAATCAGAGAACCCTTCAGTGGGCAGTCTGAACATCCGGGAGAATTCGCTTTCGCGAAGAACATAATGGTGATTTTTCACCATGGAAATAATGGCATCACCGGATATGATTGCATTTATTAAGAATTCCATTACTTCTGGAATGAAGACGGGTCCGGCTTCTTCGAGAAAATCCTGAAGGCCGGTGTCGATTAGGGATTCAAAGAGGAGTTCCTTTACTTCAATATCCTCAATCGTGAGGACGGAGTTGAAGTCGATGCATAGATAATTTCTTAGTGTGCGGTTCGACATTTTTTCAAATTTTGCCAAGAGAAAGAGAGTTTAAGAAATTTTGATTTGTTTGGAGGTATGTTGAATTGATAAGATGGGGTTCCTTATATAGATTTGAGATTGAAGGGAAAATAGTGGCATTTAATGCTGAAATTCAGTTTTGTCTTATTTATGATGGGAATATTTATGTTTCCAAAACTCTTGGGAAGGGGTTACTTTTGACCGGTTGCAGAGCTCGAGGTGGAGTATCTTGTTAGAAAGTAACTAAGTTTGTGTAATTTCCCATGTAGTTGGAAATTGGAAGTTACTTTTCATTAATGAGAGTGAAATACAAGAAACCGAAAGGGACATAGTGAAAGCCGAAAAAGGCATAGGCTAAACCGAAATGATCATAATGGAGTGGGATGATGATACAACCGGTGCATATAGCAAAATGACCGGTTATAGGAAGGAGTGACTTAATTGCCGGAGGTTTGACGAATGTTGATCATCCAGATCAGGACATCGAATAACACCCTGGACCAGTTGACCGATGTATCTGTTGTGATAGCGGTCATCATATTGAAAGTTGTAGCACAGTAGGTGTTGGTCACATCCTTACCTAGGATGCCTCTACCGATGATATCATTGAGAAGCTGGTATTCAGTCCTCAATGATGACTTAGCACCGTGGTCACTGACCGGATGGTTTGACCGAGAGAGGCTTAAGGAAATTTTGGCTTTTAGTCCGGCTGGGACGTTCAGATCAGTGATCCCTTGCTTCGGAAGATCAGAGCATTTGGCGAAGTCACTCTCAGAGAAATCAAACACGGTCCCTCTGACCCTAGATTGAATTAGGGTGTCGAAATGAGGGGTACTCCTGAAAACCCTGGCGTTATAGAAGAACTCCAGGACGGTTTCAGGAAAGATGACATGTTTGTCATCTATAAAGGATTTTAGACCGGTATCTTCAAGTGACTTGATCATTTTGAAGATTTCATAATGCTCTGTACTTTGAGCAGAGTCAAAATCGACTTGGAGAATGTTTGGAAACTGAGACATTTTTGTCTTAGTGAGAGGATAAGTTGATACTTGTGAATATTTTGTCTGATGTTTGCCTAAGTTATATATTAGTAGAGGGATGATAATATTATCCAGTGGGTGACAGTTGATGTATTCTATTGAGCATAGGATAAAACATATTGCATGAAATAGGCATGTCTATAACCTAGGATGTGAGTCATAGGCCTGGACGGTGAAAGATATCATATCTTCACGTCTTTTGAGGTATGACCATTTTGCTTTGAAAGGTATCTTTTCAGAACAGATAAATCTAAACACAGATAATTATTCCACTTTTGTTCGAAGACCAAATAGTCCGGAGTACATTATTTCCAAACCGGTCGGTTTTCAGTCATTGGTCCCGATGCGGTTAATTAGTGTAAGCACTAAGTAACTGGTCGGTTTACTGTAACTGATAGACAAAGCGGTTCTTCAATATGTACCTTGGTAAATTCCGATTTCGACAATTTAGGAAGAACTACCGGTTTTGTCTGTCCGAACCGATTTTCCCTTTAGACATTTTTAAGAGATGAGCTGATTAATATCGGTTAAGTCGAGTATGTTTTTGAAGTAAAAAAACTTAGCTTCCTACAGGGGCTTTGTGAAGATATCGGCTACTTGTTGTTCTGTTGATACGTATTCCAGCCGGATGTGCTTCAACATGACATGTTCCCGGATGAAGTGATGCCTTATGTCGATGTGCTTGGTTCTAGAATGTAAAAACGGATTATATGTGATTGCTATGGCACTTGTGTTATCACAGAATATCGGAGACTCTTCGGCTGTGATACCGAAATCCTTCAGTTGTTGTTGAATCCATAGAAGTTGTGAACAGCAACTTCCGGATGCCAGATATTCAGCTTCTGCGGTTGACGTGGCAATCGATGTCTGTTTCTTACTATGCCATGAAACAAGCCGATCACCTAGGAATTGGTTCCACTGGTACTTTTCTGTCAACTTTGCAACCTGCATAGTCTGCATCTGAGTAACTTGTGAGGTTAAAGGATGAGTCCTTTGGATACCACAGACCGACTTCAAGGGTTCCCTTTTAGGTATTTCAAGATTCGCTTTGCGGCTGTGTAGTGAGACTGTTTTGGATTAGCCTGGAATCTTCCACACACACCGACCACAAATAGTATATCCGGTCTACTTGCTGTCAGGTATAGGAGAGAGCCGATGATTCCTCGGTAAGCTGTCAGGTCTACTGCCTGACCGTCATCATCCTTGTCCAATTTGACTGATGAGCTCATTAGTGTAGCGGCTGAGGAGCATGTATCCATCCCAAATTTCTTTAGAAGTTCCTTTGTGTATTTGGGTTGACTGATTAAAGTTCCTCCATCGAGTTGCTTAACCTGAAGGCTTAGGAAGAAACTTAATTCTCCCATCATACTCATCTCAAATTTGTTAGTCATCAATGTTGAGAATTTATCACATAGCTTAGGATCGGTTGAACCGAAGATGATATCATCCACATATATTTGAACAAGTAGGATGTGTTCCTTTTTCTCAAATTTAAATAGTGTTTTGTCCACCGAACCGATGGTGAAATCATGTTTTAACAGAAATGCGGTTAGTGTATCATACCAAGCTCTAGGAGCTTGTTTTAAACCGTACAATGCTTTGTTTAAGCGGTATACATGATTTGGCAGGTCAGCATTTTTAAAACCGGGTGCTTGTTCAACATATACTTCCTCACGTAGGTCACCATTCAAAAATGCACATTTGACATCCATTTGAAAAACCTTAAAAATTTTGAAAGCAGCAAATGCTAGAAAAATCCTAATGGCTTCAATCCTAGCTACAGGGGCAAATGATTCTTCAAAATCAATGCCTTCTTCCTGTTTGTATCCTTGTGTCACTAATCTGACTTTGTTCCTCATGACCAAACCGTCTTCATTGAGTTTATTTCTAAATACTCATCTTGTTCTTATGACCGGTTGATCTTTCGGTCTAAGGACTAAGTACCAGACTTTATTACTCTCAAACTGGTTTAACTCTTCTTGCATTCCCAAGATCCAGTCCGAATCTGACAATACTTCATCCACTCTTTTCGGCTCAATCTAGGATATGAAAGCGGAATTAAAGTATTCCTCCAGGATTTGTCGCCTAGTTTGAACGGGTTCTGAAGGATCACCTATAATTAGCTCAGGAGGATGATTTGTGTTCCTCTTGAGATTCGGTTCAGAAGCGTCTACCAAATCGCCGTTTACTTGATCAAGGCTAGACATATCGGTAGGCTGAACAAGAGTGTCAAACCCCACGATTTCCTCGGTTTGAACCGAGGTGTCAGCTTCCTGTCGTGTGATAGCTTGATCCGGCTGGGTTTCATCATTACCCATTTGGTCATGGACAAACCGTCTGAAAACCGGAACCTCATATTCACTATCAGAATGGATATTGTTGTTTTCCAGTCTATTGTGTAGATCAAAGGATGATGCAGTGTTACTTTCAACCGATTCATCGAAAACGACATGAAGAGATTCCTCAACTGTTAGATTTCTAGTATTGTACACTCTATAAGATTTACTGACTGCTGAGTAACCTAACATGATCCCAATGTCGGATTTTGCATCAAAAGCAGATAAGTAAGTTTTGCCATTTATGTGGATGTAACATTTACAACCGAAAACTTTAAGATACCTAAGGTTAGGAATCCTATCAAAGTATACTTCATACGGTGTTTTGTTGTGGAGCTTGTTAATCAGAGACCGGTTTTGTGTGTGACATGCAGTATTGATGGCCTCAGCCCAGAATTTCTAGGCAATACCCGAATCGACTATCATGGACCTTGCGGCTTCCTTGAGAGTTCGGTTTCTTCTCTCGGCCAGGCCGTTCTGTTGAGGAGTCCTAGCACTAGACAACTCGTGTCTAATACCGGATTCATCAAGAAATGCATTTAGTGTACTATTTGTAAATTCGGTTCCTCTATCACTCCTAATGCTATTTATGCGTGTTGATTTTTCATTTTGCAAACGTTTAAGCAATGTGATTAAATTTGAAGCAGTTTCACGTTTGGATGCCAAGAATATTACCCATGTATACCTAGAATAATCATCAACAACTACCATAGTATAAAGCATACCACCTAGGCTGGCAGCCCTAATTGGTCCAAAAAGGTCCATGTGAAGAAGATCTAAGCATCGGTTAGATTGAATGTGTCCTTTACTCTTAAAGGTTGACTTAGTTTGTTTACCCATTTGACATGCTGAACAAACTTTATCTTTATTGAATACTATATCAGGAATTCCTTCAACTAGCTTTTTACCGCGGATATAGTTTAAGGTTTTCAGGTTTAAGTGGTTTAACCTTTTATGTCACAGACAGGTTTGATCGGTTTTAGCCACCATGCAAACAGGGTATTCTACTTTATTTTTCCAATCTACCTTGTATATATTTCCTAACCTATTTCCGGTTAGCAGTATGATACCTTGAGAACTTTTAACTAAGCATGCATGTTTAAGGAATTCTACAGTGTATTCAGCATCACACATTTGGCTAATGCTTAGCAGGTTAAAATGTAGGTTTTCAACTAAGAGTACATTGTCAATTGTTAAGTTACCATGGACAATCTTACCCTTGCCCATAGTTCTACCTTTTGAGTTATCACCGAAGGTAATCATTGCACCGGTTTCTATTTTGATGTCGGTTAGAAAATTGTTGTTTCCATTCATGTGTCTAGAGCAACCGATATCCAGGTACCACTCGGAATTTCCTAGCCGTTTCTTCATATCCTACAAAATATACATATTTACAACTATTTGGTACCCACATTTACTTGGGTCCACAAGTGATTAGTCCCTTAGGTATCCAGACTTTGATAAGTCGGACTACTTTCCCGGTTATGGTTCTAACTAGTTTTCTTGCACTCGGTTTGGAGTCTTTCTGCTTTCCTAAAAGTACTTTATTCAGAGGTGGCCTTTGGTTTAACCTATGTGGTTCGGCTTTTTTACCTTTGGGCCGGTTGGCTATCCTTTTCTCCGGGTGAAGCCATTTTTCGGAGTCAGTTGGACTTACATAGATTAGTTTGTCTTCTGAATATGAGGCACTTTGTTCCTCATCGTCGGTTAAAGAGCTCTTGACATATCTTACGAAGGGAAGGTTGTCTTTTGTAAGCTTCATTTTGTCAGAATAGTTGCGGTTGATGGATTCGTTGTCTTTGTACCCAAGACCAAATTTGCATTTGGGATGTCTTTTATACTTAGACATTTGGTTCACCATGTCACTGGATCTTTTCCATGCAGCTATTCTATACTGGATTCGGGCATCATCTTCTTCGGTCAATTCTTGAACTGACTCCTTGAGCTGTTTGATCTTAGAGGATATTTCAGGTACTATCTTGGTTTCCAGGATTCTATCCGGTTGGATGATTTTTGGTTCGGTCAAGGTAGGTGTTATGGGGTCGGTTCTAAAGTTGAGTTGGGTTGGTATTAATGTTAATAGGTTCTTATACTCTACTACCATATCATTTAGTGCATTAAATAACTCATCTTTAGTAAATTCTTCACAGGGAGAGTCAAATACATGTTCCTCGTTTGCCATGAGGCATGTGAGTTCATCATCACTGTCACTGTGATCCCATAGGCTTCATCCATCATCGGCTATTAGTGCTTTCTGAACTTCACTTCCTTCACCGGTTTGTGAATAATTATTTCTTTGATTCTGATTATCCGGTTTCCGGTCATCCCGTCTCGGTTTTCTGCATTCCCACCTGAAATGTCCTAAACAGTTGCAGTTATAACATCTAATTTTAGATTTATCACTGTAGTTGTTGTTTGTCGTTTGGCTTCTCTTCATGAAGATGCCAAATTTCTGTGCAAGCATTGCCATGGCATCCTCAGTGAACTGTTCAGCGGTTCTGATCGGCGTAGGAGCAATCGGTTCTATGGATGTGACCAATGCTTTGGTTGAGGTTGAGGCTAAGACTTCATCTTCAGTCCTAGATCTCATTTCAAACTCATATGCCTTAAGATCTTCGAATACATCGTGTAGTTTCATCTTGCTTAGACAGTTTGATTCTCTCATCACCATTGTCTTTATATCCCATGCACTTGGAAGGGATCTTAGCGCTTTCATGATGATTTCCTTGTTGTCATACTTCTTTCCAAGAGTTGATAGCTCGTCTATCACATCTGTGAACCGGTCACTGTATTCTCTCATTGTTTCTCCCGATTTCATCTTGATGTTTTCAAACTTCTAGGTAGCCATCATTATCTTGTTTTCCTTGGTTATTTCATTTCCCTCATGAATTTGAATCACCGCTTCCCATGTTTCCTTTGCGATTTTGCAATCTCTGACCTTACAGAACGTATTCCCGTCCAAACCGTTGGTGATGCGGTTTCTGGCATGGTTGTCCAGATTGTTTCTTCTCCTGTCTTCAACTATCTAGTCCTTTTTGTCTTTATCAATCTTTACCGGACCTTCAGTTAGAATGAACTGCATCTCATCATCCATGGTGATCAAATGCAGGTGCATGCGTGCCTTCTAGTTGGCAAAGTCGTCACCTTCTAGCATTGGGGGCCGATCAAAAGACATGCTTGCTTGAGTATTGAAACTAACTGCTCTGATACCAATTGTTAGGATCTAGGTCGCGGATGGGGAACCGGGGTCTGGCCGGTTAGCGCCTTCACTCAACGGTTGGTGTTTAGTCTGGTTATAGATTAACACCGGGGTTTCAATACTACACAAACTGTCACAAACCCTTGAACCGAGTTCAAGTGCGGAAGTGGTTTGTTTCAGGTAAAGCAGCACACACAGGATGAATAGGACCAGATTTGGATAAAGTCGGTTTGGAGTTTGCTGGATCGGTTTTGGGATTCAGTAGGTCGGTTTAGGCAGGGTCGGTTAGAATGTAAGACTGGCAGAAAGTAAATAACAAGAAAGGTTTTTTTTGGATGTTCGGAGATAAACTCCTACGTCACCCCTTCCTCTCGAAACCGCGAGAAGGATATTCACTAAGGAATACACAAACACAATCCGATCGAGACTTATTTTCTGCTCGATAAACACTCGTACAATTTTCACCGAAATTGTAATCTCACTTCAAATGAACACTTGAGCTCTAAATCTTGTAGAGAGATAAACTTGCAATTAATGATTTTTAGAGTTTGTAGTTGGTAGAGCTGGTAACCGTAAAGATCAGAACTTGGGTTATTGAAAACTCTTAGAACTGCATTTACTCCTCTTCACCACCTTCTTTTATAGGTGAAATGTGCCAACGGTCACATTGCATCTCCTTGAATCTGATTGGTTGAACAGAGGTTCAGTGATTCAGACCTGGCGGTCTAGGCTTCCAGTTTATAGGTCAAACCAGCTAGGTTTGTCTTTTACTTAATATGGCAACTGTCGGTTGGACAGTTGCCTGCACCTAGAGGATTGTGCCTCTGATTTGTCCCGGAGTGGGAAGATCTTGTCGGACGATCTTCTGCAGCCTGTAGATTATCTTCAGACTTGTATGAATATGGTAATACTAAAGTCTGTCTCTTCGGTATCATCCTCAACAGATACTCAAAGTATCTATTTGCACCGGTCGGTTGTTTATGTTAACCGGATGACTTCCGGTTTTTCATAACTTCAGATTTAACGAATGTCCAACGATTTTGGCCTTCTAATTTGACCGGTCTTGTCTTCTTGATCGGTTAGGTTCTTGGCCGGTTGTATTGCTTGACCGGTTGAATTACTTAACCGGATGAGTTCTTTAACCGTTCCTGCACAGAAAATTTGTTTTTGTTAAGTTCTATTTAACCGATCTAATTTTATCTAACAAAAGTTATGGGCTTTTTCTAGACATCTATAATAAATATGGGAACATATTTGTGTAGAAGCAGAAATATCATTTATTATTTCGTTGGGCCGAATAATAAATGAGTATATTAAGGCTAGGTCCCCAACCCATATAGAAAGTCTACCTAATTTGTTTCTCTCAGACAAAAGGTTTATGTTCATCTCTCAAGAACACTAAAGAAGGTTATCGATAAAGGGTTGAAAGACTTAAACCCCGCCCATATCAGACATTCCGATCTAGGTCCAGATTCAGAACAAGAATATCCACATTCCGATCCAGGTCCAGATCTAGAACAAGAAAATTCAAGATCAAGAGAAGATCCAAGATTAAGAGAAGATTAAGAAGAAGAGAATAACGAAGAACAGCTTAATGAAGCGTTCTTCATTCCAGATTCAGGTACGTTTTCACAACTTATGTTTATCTCAATTTATCGACATAAAGTATTAAGATTTTAGAACTAAAGAATAAAAATTTAGATTAACGAGACTAACAAGTGGTATCATAGTCTTCTTTATGGTAACAAGATTTAGATTTAAGTTTATAAAATATTCTAAGAATATTAATATATATTCACTGGTGAAAAAGGGGTCCAAACCGAGAGTAAAAACTCTCGGTTTTGACCCTATAACCTTCGGTATAGACACATTACCGAAGGTTTTGGTAACTCTCGTCATCTCTCGGTATTGACTCTTTCGTTAAAAACAATTGGGCATTTACCGAGAGATATCGTAGAGTTTTCGGTTTAGATACCCTAGAGTAAAACCGAAAGGTAATTGAAAAACTCTCGGTTTTCCTCTTTGTGGAAAAACCGAGAGTTAAATGAAAACTCTCGGTTTTCTTCAAATGGAGAAAACCGAGAGTTTTCATTTAACTTTCGGTTTTCCTCTTCGTGGAAAAACCGAGATCTTTCATATAACTCTCGGTTTTCTCCATTTGAAGAAAACCGAGAGTTAAATGAAAACTCTCGGTTTTCTTGTAATGGAGAAAACCGAACGTAATATTGAAAACTCTCGGTTTTTCTTCAAATGGAAAAAAACCGAAAGTTTTCATATAACTCTCGGTTTTCCTCTTTGTGTAAAAACCGAGAGTTTTCTAATAACTCTCGGTTATCTTCAAATGGAGAAAACCGAGAGTTTTCTAATATCTTTCGGTTTTTCCATTTGAAGAAAAACCGAGAGATTTCAATATTACTTTCGGTTTTTCCCGTAAATTTTTAAAAATGTGCGAATTATTTTACTCGCAGCCAAAACCTGTTCAGCCAAACCAATATATCAATGATAAAAGAAATGCCACATACATTAAACGATCACATTAAATGATCATTATCATTACAAAATTCGCAACCAAACTAATAATCCGAACAATCTGTTATAAATTCAAATTGACACAACTACTAATGAAAACATGTTTTGAATCGAAACAACCTTAGCTTGTGGGGGGAGGAGGTGGTTGTTGCCTCATATACAATTAGATTCTCTCCATTCTTGCGTTCATCTCTAACTTCTCCCTCTCAATTCTTGTCACAATTTCTTCCTTTTCCGCTTGCATTTCTTCCATTCCGCGCCTTCTTTCTTCATCCCTCTTCTCCAGTTCCTCCAGCTTGAGCTTCATTATTTTATTCTCTTCTAACAATCGCTCATTGTTTCGCTGTGAACTGTTTCCACTTCGACGATCCTCACGAAAGTGTGTGGGTCGGACGCCTGATCCCATTCCGAACACTACCCCGTGTTTTTGTTGTCCGAACACCCTCTCCGTCAATTCAAAATCCGATATTCCCGGTTCGTTACTAACAACCTCCTCCATCTCAACTTGCACAATTGAAATAAAATATCATTTATATAATAAAACACTAGGCATATTCAATTCACTTACAATTTTCTCTTGCACGTGTTCGTCCAAGACGGGTGTTGGGTTTTCTTTTGTCGGTTTTGGGGTACGGGTCCTCTTGAATACTTCAATTACAGACGGTGCCCGTCCCATTTCAATCGCATGTTGAAATAAATGATTTATATAATTAATAACAATCTTTAGATTAAGTTATTACAAATAATGTATTTACCAACTCGTCTTCAATTTGTGCAAACGGTCTACTTCCCGTTCGATACGGGAATTTCAGCTTCTTCCTGTTATTCATATTTGTACGACTATTTTTCTGTATTTGAAATAAAAAATGAAGTTAGATTAATTAAAATCAACTTTTATTTGAATTATGAAACCGTACCTTAAATGTTTCTGTGAAGAAATGGTTGCGACACACAAACTCCCAATCATTTCGATCGTAGTCTGGTGGAGGATTAGCCAGTACCGCTGCCTCGTCTCCTTTGTGGACGTGGATATATGTCTTGTTCAAATCCGACCGCCATCTATCCCATATCTGATTGGCGTGTCCCAATCCGGTCTTTCGAAAAGACTCAATATCACCATTAGTAGCTTCGAACGGATCCTGAAAAAAATAACATCCAAATGTTAAAAATAATTATTTAATGACGTAATGTATAATCAAGTAATAAGTATTACCTTGATAGCAGTTCACAGTGAATCCAATTGGTCTGCACTTAAAGCCTTCCACTTTAGAAGACGGTGTGAGACGGCTGGGGGGTCCCGGATAATCGACCCCACATGTCTAGACCACCGTGTTCTTCCCACGTCTGTACCGCCTGGCCTCCCATCCTTCTCTCTAAACGTAAGATGAATCCTTGTCCCCGCTACCCTCTTAGACAGCGCAATATTCTTGTTCTTCCCCCGTCTCTTGCGGGCAGAAGATTCTTCAAAATTATCAAAATCATAATTAGATATGTCAATCAATTGAAACACTAACTAATTTGTAAACGAGTTACCTGTCGATGATGGGTTGGGAGTGGAACTGTGCTCCTCCTCGCCATCCTCCTCCTCGATAGGCTTCTCGAGACCCTCGTCTTCAGGCTCATCGCTATCCACCATATCAGCAAACGTGCTCTCTATAAACTCTTGGAGCTCACTAGCCTCAACATCCTCGTCTGTTGGGGGAGGCGCAGTAGCTATCGGAACCACAGCAATAGGTGGTTGATCTCTAGAAGACGATCCTCGGAGCTTTGAGGACTCGGATTGGGCAAGTAGGTTTTGGTAGCTTTTATCCAATTTCTTGGGTGTCTTCCTCATACTCTTCCAAGTTGTTTTAGGACCTTCAGACATTCTTAATTCACACCATTAATAAAAATGAGTGAATAATTGAAATAAAGTAGTAATAAGAATGAATATAAAGTTAAAAACATAAATCTACCTAATTAATTAATCTGAACTATATGTTTGTAAGCCGCGGTTTTATTTTTGTCACAATCTTCCAACCGGGTCGGGCTGACATATCAGGGGCATAGAATACTTGTTTCGCTTGACTCGCCAATATATACGGGTCTTGATTTTGGGTTTTCAAAATTCGGTTTACATTTACACTTACGAAGCCATATTTATCCACTTTCACTCCTAGTTCCCCCGAGTGTGTATCAAACCACTTACACTTGAATAAACAACTCGTTTGTGAGAATAGTATTGTACTTCGATTATATCTCTTAAAACTCCGTAGTATGACATAGTTTCAGACCCGTTGTACCCCTCAACAACCACCCCATTATTTTGAGTGGTCAAACCTTCGTTGTGTTTTTCTGTACAGAATTTGTATCCGTTTACTTTACACCAAACATACATAGACGAGTACATACTTGGACCTTCTCCTAAGATCTTGAGGTCTCTTGATATGTCGTTAATTTCTGCTAAATGGGCGACCTATATATGTATCCGAAATGAAGTTGTTAAAATGAATAAAAAGAGTTAGGATATATGGTTTATAATTTACTCACTCGATGCTTGAAATATGAGGCAAACGTTTCTCCACTGGACTCGTTGTTATAATCTCTGCAAATAGATCGAATATTAAATAGCACACTCTTTAATGCTAATAAGTAACAGCAACATCGAATCTTACATGTAAAAAGGTTCTGCTTCGGGATAATTTTTCAAAATGTAAGAATGAGCTGTCACTCGATCGATATAATCCAAGTTGTATATTTTTCCGTTAGATAGGTCTTCCAACGATGAAAATATTGAAATGCCCGAGATTTCAGGTTGTGCATTTTCTTGCTCTTGTTCCTCCATATACCTGGCACATAAACTAATACTCTCATTAACAAGATAGCTCTCGCTTATAGAGGCTTCGGGGTGGTTATTATTCCGCAAATATCTTTTCATTGTACCCATGTAATGTTCAAACGGATACATCCATCGATACTGAACAGGTCCTCCAAGCAAAGCCTCAAATGACAAGTGAACCGGGAGATGCATCATGATGTCGAAGATTGATGGTGGAAAAATCATTTCAAACTTGCAAAGTGCAATGTAATATCCATGTACAATTATTTGAGGTCCTCTTGAATCAACTCTTTGAAGCACAACAACCGAAAGAAACGAGACAAATTTACTAACGCATCATACACGTTATCTGGAAGTAATCCACGAATTGCTAAAGGAATAAGATATTCCAATAAAATGTGACAATCATGACTCTTCAATCCCGAAATCTTTTTCTCTTCCAAATTTACACAACCGCCGATATTTGAGCAAAAGCCATCAGGCAACTTGAGATCTTTCAAGAAGTTACAAAGACGTTTTTTATTTTCGGATGTCAAAGTAAAAGGCGCTTCTGGATAATGAACAACTCCTTCATCATTTATAGGATGTAACCATGATTTTATGCCTAAGAGTTCTAAGTCTTTACGGGATTTAGGACCATCCTTAGTCTTCTCTTTCACATTCATTATTGTTCCCAACACGCTATCACAGATATTTTTCTCAATATGCATCACATCCAAATTATGTCTCAATAATAGTGATTTCCAATAAGGCAGACGGAAGAAAATGCTAAGTTTGTTCCAATTGTCTCCCCGCGTTTCATGATATATCTTGGTTCTCTTGCTCAGATCCGCACTAAGAATTATGTCTTCTAGGTCTCGTACTTGCTCGTAACTTTCTTGCCCCGTTAACAATCTAGGGGGATCTCTATAATCAGTTCGACCATCAAACGACTCTTTATCCCTTCTGTATTTGTGCTTTGGTGGAAGGAAGCGTCTATGACCCAAGTAACATTGTTTGGAACCATGAACCAATCGAAGAGATACTGTGTCGTTGTTACAACAAGGACAAGCGAATTTACCTTTCGTACTCCAGTCTGATAAATTCGCGTATGCGGGAAAGTCGTTAATGGTCCACAACAACGCCGCTCGCATGTTAAAGTATTGCGAGGTGTGTGCATCAAACGTTTTCACACATGTTTGCCACAGTTCATGCAACTCTTCGATCAATGGCTGGAGAAATATGTCAATTGCATCTCCCGGACTCTTTGGACCCGGAATTAACATAGATAAAATGAAATTGCTAGAATCCATGCAAGTCGTGGGTGACACATTATAAGGAACGAGAATAACCGGCCAAACACTGTATGATTTTTTCCCATTTGCAAATGGTTGAAACCCATAGCTTGATAAACCCAGTCTTACGTTTCGAGATTCTGAAGTAAAATCTGTATAATTTGCATCAAACGTCTTCCAAGTTAAGGAATCAGCGGGATGTCTCAACGTATCACTATCAACTCTTCCTTCTTTATGTCATCTCATCATTGGAGCCGTTTTTGAGGACATGTATAGTCTTTGCAGTCTTGGTATTAAAGGGAAATATCTCAACACATTTTTTGGAATGAATTTCTCATTTTGCTTCTCTCGAACTGTCCCACTTGTTTGGTCGACTTTCCATCTTGAAAGACCGCAAACTCTACAAGAATCTTCATTTATGTCGTCCTTCCAAAATAGCATACAGTTGTTCTTACATGCGTCTATCTTGTCATATTTAAGCCCGATATCAGTAATGAATTTTTTACTTTCGTAGTATGAGTTTGGCAATTGAGCGTCAATCGGTAATATGTAGTCTTTAAGCAGACGCAACAACATATCAAACGAAGAATTCGTCCATTGACATACATTTTTTATGTGAAGTAGTTTCAGTAGTGTCGATGATTTCGTTATTCGAGCACCTTCATACAATGGTCGTTTGCAATCATCAAGCAATTTATAAAATCTATGCGCATCTTTGACTGGTTCATCGTTGCTCGGGACGTCATTAACGTTGGGGAACATATCGTTTATAAATTCGTGCATATAACGTTCTTCATTGACCTCTTCATTAACTGTATTATTCATCTCCTGTCTCGCATCGTTGAATTCCAGCACGGCATCCTCCGACTGATCATCGTTATCATCATCATCATCATCTAAGTCATCGGCATCTTCATCGACATCGCCATTAACCACTTGAGTAGTACGTCTCTTTTCTCCATGAAAATACCAATACTCATAATGAACATTTATTCCATAAATGATGAGGTGAGTCTTCACTTCATCTATTTCCATAAACGGCGTGTTCAAGCATTTCACGCAGGGACATTTTACGGTTTGTCGGGATATATTTCTAAGAGCATACTCGAGGAATTTGTCAATGCCTTCCTCGTAATCTGGATGATCTCGATGTAAGGTCATCCAGCTTTTATCGGGTACTTCCATATTTCTAATAAAATGGAAAACAACCCGCATTAGACTAATCCAATCTAATAAATCTAATTTACTTAATTAGACTTTCATTTATCTTATAATAAATCTAACCTAAACTTGTTTCTAATCCAACAATATTTCAATCATACCTAAAATCCAATCTAATCAAAACAATGCAATTCTCACCTAAAATCTAATTCATTCATACATAATTAATACCTAACTTCAAATCAAATATAATTCAACACTATTTCAATCATACACAATTCATACCTAAAATCCAATCTAATCAAAACAATTCAATTCTCACCTAAAATCTAATTCATTCATACATAATTAATACCTAACTTAAAATCAAATCAAATTCAACATTATTTCAATCATACACAATTCATACCTAAAATCCAATCTAATCAAAACAATGCAATTCTCAACTAAAATCTAATTCATTCATACAAAATTCATACCTAACTTTAATTCAAATCTAATCCAACACTATTTCAATCATACACAATTCAATTTATACTTAAAATCCAATCTAATCCAAACAATTCAATTCTAATTCATTCATTCAATTCAATTCATTCATTCATTAAAAACATTTAAAACTGATCTTATTTAGCAGTTGTGTCGGCGACGACGGTGGAGGAGGCGGCTGAAGGTGGAGGAAGCTCGACGATCTTCACTAGACGGTGGATGAAATCTGATAACAATAAATATAATCAAACTCAATATAAAACATATTATACATAAATGTAACTCAATATAACCAAAAACAAACTACAATCAAACTAACATTAAACCAATCTAACCTAAATCAAACCAAAATCTAACATCAATCAAACCAACATCAAACCAATATAACCTAAATCAAACCAAAATGAAACCTCAATCAAACCAAAATCAAACCAACATCAAACCAATATAACCTAACTCAAACCTCAATCAAACCAAAATCAAACTAACATCAAACCAATCTAACCTAAATCAAAACAAAATCAAACCAATATCAAACCAATCTAACCTAAATCAAATCAAAATCAAACCAATCTAATCTAAATCAAACCAAAATCAAACCTCAATCAAACCAAAATCAAACCAATCTAAACTAATAAAAACCAATTTTAAACCATAATCCTAAATTAAACAAAATCTAACATAAATCAACCTAAATCTAACAATTACAAACCAAATATAACATATATAACATTAATCTAACATATATTACCAATCAGATTACAAACCAAATCTAACATATATAACATTAATCTAACATATATAACCAATCAGATTCAATAATAACATTAATAATTCCTAAATCTAACAAATCCTAAAAACTAACCCTAAAATCTAACATATATAACACTTATATATGTAAATAATCCTAAAAGTTAAAAACTGACCTTCAATCAGATGGACGGCGAAGGAACGACTGTGAGCGGCGGAGGCACGGCTGAGAGCGGCAGAGGCGCGGCGGCAGTTCTTCAACCGGATCTGCGGCAGATCTTCAACCGGAGAGGCGTCTTCGTGGATTCAACAGGGGCGGCGTCTTGGCGGCGTTGTCTTCTACGGGCGGCGTCGTCTTCTTCAGCCGGAGGGAGTCGTCGATCGGATGGTGGGGGCTTCTTGTTGGCGGCGCTGGCGAAGAGAAGCGGCGGGAGAGAGAAATTGATAAGGGTGAAGAAACGGGGAAAAGAGAAAAAGAAGGGTTTTTTTTAATTAAATAGTTGATTCCCGAGAGTTATATGAAAACTCTCGGTTTTTATTTAATTAATTCCGAGCATTTTCATATAACTCTGGGTTTTTATTAAAATAAACAAAACCGAGAGTTATACGAAAACTCTCGGTTTTTTATGTTTAAATTCCGAGAGTTTTTATATAACTCTCGGTTTTGATTATTTTTTTACATTTTTACAATTAAATTTAAATACACAAAACCAAGAGGTTTTGGTAAATCTGTCATTTTTTATGCATATTTCCGAAAGTTATATATTTAACTTTCGGTTTTACAACATGACAAATTGTTAAATTATTTGGATTCTCATTTTCTAATAACGTTGAACAACATTAATTTAACACATTTGATATCCTTAAAACATTTATCAATCCATATGATCAAACATTACACAAATACATAGGATAATCCTACATAAACATTCATATACACTTCTCTTTATGATCAAACACATTTTGAACATTTTAACATTAAACACAATCTAAAATTTTCAAATAAAGCACACACTTGATAATATTAGTTAGGATTCTAGATTATAACAAAAAAAAACCAATTAATTTAACAATTTGTGACATAGTAATTCCGAGAGTTAATCATAAAACTCTCAGTTTTTATGGGTATTTCCGAAAGTTTTACTCTAAACTCTCGGAATTACCATTTCACAAATTGTTAGATTAATTGGTTTTTAATCTTCTAATGACTTTGAACATTATTAATTTAACACATTTAATAACCTTAACACATTACATAAGCCATATGATGAAACTTTATACACATTCATGTCATCATAAACACAAACATATAAATACACGTCTTTATATAATCAAACACAATCATAAACATTTTAACATTAAACACAATCTTATTTTTTAAAAAACAACACACACTTGATTAGATTAGTTAAAGATTCTAGATTGGAATGTATCAAACCAATTAATTTTCCAAATTATGATTTGGTAACACCGAAAGTTAATAGTATAACTTTCGGTTTTTATGGGTTTCACCGAAAGTTTTAAGAAAACCTCTCGGTCCTGACCTTAAACAGAATGTTTTTAGGAAGGGTCAAAACCAAAGGTTTTCAAATAAACCTTCGGTTTTTATCCTTCCCCATTTTTTTAAACGAGGGTCAAAACTGAAGATTTTCAAATAAACCTTCGGTTTTTACCCTTCCCATACTTAGAAAATTTTAAGATTTTTTTAAATAGGGGTCAAAACCGAAGGTTTATTTGAAAAACTTCGGTTTTTACCCTTCCCCATACTTAGAAAATTTTCAGATTTTTTTAACCGAGGGTCAAAACCGAAGGTTTTCAAATAAACTTTCGGTTTTTACCCTTCCCCATACTTAGAAATTATTTAGAGTTTTTTAAGCAGGGGTCAAAACCGAAGGTTTATTTGAAAACCTTCGGTTTTTAACCTTAGAAAAATCAAAGGGTAAAAACCGAATGTTTATTTGAAAACCTTCGATTTTTACCCTTCCCCATACTTAGAAATTATTTAGATTTTTTTAAACAAGGGTCAAAACCGAAGGTTTTCAAATAAACCTTCAGTTTTTACCCTTCGATTTTTTTAAGCAGGGGTCAAAACCGAAGGTTTATTTGAAAACCTTCAGTTTTGGCCATGTTGTTTTTTTTTTAAAAAATGTGAAAAGTAAACAAAAATAACATAATTAATTAACAACATATTAAAACCAAACCAAACATAATAATAATAATAATTCATGAATATTAAAACAAAACACATAAAAATATTTTCATCGTTCGTACGGAAAAACAAATAAACACATAATTAATCTAAAAATTATTAGATGGGGTAAGAGGAAGGGGTGGTTGATTCAGTCGACTCCTCAACAATACAAGTTCCTGTTCGAGATTCTCTAATCTCTGAGCCATTTCGGCCCTGTCCGCTTTAATTTCACTGAGCAATCGGCTTTTTCCGCATCCCTCAATCGGATTTGCTCCATTTCCAGCGTCATCTATCTCACCTCTTCCTCATGTGCCGCAATTTCTGTTTGTGCTATCAGATTCTGGTAACACGGATGCAGTTTCTCCGGTGTACGCCGAAGACTATTCCATGAATCACCCATCCTAAATCAATTAAACAAACAAATAATTTAAACTATCCTAAATCTAGATAATATATATAAACTACATTATAAGAAATATACATCTAATAATAAACAACAACAAAAAAAATAAATGAAACAAACCTGAACGCGAGAAGAGAAGCGGCGTGGAGGAGGCGGCGGCTGCGGCGCGGAAGAGAGAGAAAGGAGAGAGTGGAATGAAAAAGAGAAGGGTTAGGGTTTGTATTTATAGAGGTAGATACCGAAGGTTTTCATATTACTTTCGGTTTTGATATTAGTCAAAACCGAAGGTTTATTAAAAACCCTTCGGAAATAACCATTACCAAACTTAGAATTATTTTTAATTGAGTCAAAACCGAAGGCTTTTTGGAAAACCTTCGCAAAAGAGAATTTCAAAAAAGGTAAAACCGAATGTTCTTTGAATAACCTTCGCAATTAAAAATCTCCGGGATTGCAAAACCAAAGGTTTTTGTAAAAACCTTCGCAATTAACCCACATCCAACACTTAGAATTATTTTTGGTTTTTTTGGAATGTAAAAACCGAAAGTTCTACAAAGAACTTTCGGTAATAATTAATAAAACCGAAGGTTTTACACCCCTCTCAGAATCTATTTTTAATACCGAAAGATTTACTCCTCTCGGGAGTATTTAGGAGAGTTTTATAAAACCTTCGGGAAAAACCGTCGGTAAAGGTCGATTTTTTACTAGTGATTTGTATAGGTGGTTGTTAGAACATATAAAGATAGATTATGAATTATAAATAATAATTATATTCAAATAAATATATAAATAAATAAAAAGATATTAAATATCGAAAAGGATTTGTTAAAGCATTATTTGTTAGATTCAGGAGGAAGATGAACCGTTCAGAAGCAAACATGAATTAATTTATATGTTATATACATGTTCACATTTTATATATATATATATTCATAATTTACTATATTACAATTCAAGAATTTTAATTAATAATTTAGTTATATATATATATAATTATAATTATAATTATAATTATAATTATAATTATGTGCATTGAAGAGTCAAATATTAAGGATATACTTACCTAATTAATTAGGTGATATAAATGTATAAGTTTTTTTATATTACTCAATAACATTAACACGGATATGGATTAAACGAAAACCTTTATATATAACATATTTATAATTAATAATTTATAGAGTAATGAAAGAATTATAATTAATAACATTAATTATATAGTTAAGTAATTATAATTAATTAAAGAATTTAGATTTTAGAATAATAATTAATTATGATTAATTATTATTAATTAAATAATTAATTAATTATATAGTGAGAGAAATATGTTTAAAAGACATTAAAATATTTCCTAAAGAATTGGTCAAATTAATATCTTTTTATTATTAATTAGATAATTAAGGAAATATTAGTTAATATATTATATATATATTTATATATAGAGGAGTGATATGGGAGGGAATTTGAGGGAGAGACTGGTTAGAAAAAGGATAAAATGTGAGGAGAGAGAAAAGAGAAAAATTTTGTTATTTTTTTAGCTAATCAAAACCATATCATTACATCATTCCTCAAATTCTTTATCTCAATCATTTCTTTTATATATATATATATATATATATATATATATATATATATATATATATATATTCAGAATTATGAATTATGTATGAATTTAACAATTCATAATAACTATAAAGAATCTTAACCAAATTAATTAAGGAATTTAATGTTTTAAGAATAATAATTAATTATTATTATTATTAATTAAAGAAATAGTTATATATTGAGGAATTATGGTACAATTAACTGTTAAAATTTTAATTGAGTTTTTTTATATATATAATTTTATTAAGATATTAATTATTTATAATAATTAATGTATATATTTTTAGAAACCAATTATTTTTAATATAAAATAATAATAAAAAATTATATATATAATTATTATTAAGGAGATTTGATAATAATAATAATGAATTATATATATAGTTATTACTAAGGAGATTTAAAGAGTTATATATAATTAAGAAATTAAGATATGAATATTTAATTAACGAATTCAGTTTTAAAATAATAATTAATTACAGAATTCAGATTTATTTTAAAATTAATAATAATTAATTATGACTAACTATTAATAAATTAAAATAATAATTATTATTATTTTAATTAGTTAAATATTAAATAACTGCTAATATATTAATACATTCATATAAAATTAAGAATAAAGTTAAAAAATAAAGATTAGGAACGAAAATAAAGTAAATTAAAAAATTAATATATATAATATATATATATATATATATTATGATTTGAGAATTAAGTAAAGAAAAATATACATGTTTATATTTACTTTAATTTATAATTTAATTAAGATATTTATTATTTATGTTATTCAAAATAAAAAGAAAAAAATATTTATTATTATTATTTTTTATTAATAATAATAATTTATAATTAAAGAATAAATAAAAATATCAACTCTTTGTTATATTTATCAGTAATTAAGGAAATAAATTATGATATATCAATTAATATAATAATTGATAAATTTAGAAATTTAAAGTTATTTATATCTTTTATATTTTATTTGGATAAATAATCAATCATGTTATATTACACATTGGAATATATATACATATTTTGGCTTTTATGTATATATTAGGTTGATTGATATTAAGAAATATTTGAGTGATTAGTAAAATCACAATTATTTGTTTTGTATTGTACGTATATGGAATTTATGCGATACATAAAATAATATTCGGATTTTCGGTATTAATAACACATTCAAAATTTGGTACAATTTTAGGCTCACTTAAATTTATAATTATGCGATTGTTAATCGCCCAAATGAAGGTTAATAATTGGTCGGATTGCAAATTTAAATAATGTACAAATTATTAATTTATAGAACATATTTGTTTTATAAGATTAAGACGGTTGTGTTTGTAACTATGCGATTATTAATCGGACAAAAGGAAGTTTAATAATTGGTCGAGTTACACACTTAAAGTATGTACATAAGTTATTAATTTATTAAATCAATTAATTGAAACAACATCCTACCAAAGTAGGCTCTCTTGTGTAGATTAATATGTTTTATAAATTAAGAAGGTAGTGTAGTGTGTATGTAATTCATGCGGTTATTTAATCGGCCCAAAGGAGGATAAATAATTGGTCAGAATAACATTATGCACATGTGGTAATAAGTATGTAACAATTATTCGGTGTGCCATGTGAATAATTGGACTATCCAAAGATAACCAATTATTTGACAGGACTTATTGTTAATATTTGATTATTACAAAAGAGTATCGTTTGCAAGTTAATATTTAATGTCCAAAGACTTAAATATTAATGTTGTGTTTGGTATCTTATGATGAGATGTACCAGTATTTTGAATTTACGTGATTATTAGAATTTTGTGAGTATGGTTGTTCATTTGTTTTGTTATCTAATTAAGTTAACACTTCTACTTATACGGATTTTTCTTGTCAACATCTTAAGTTCATTTT
This sequence comes from Impatiens glandulifera, assembly GCF_907164915.1. Classification (NCBI taxonomy): domain Eukaryota; kingdom Viridiplantae; phylum Streptophyta; class Magnoliopsida; order Ericales; family Balsaminaceae; genus Impatiens; species Impatiens glandulifera. The sequence continues at coordinate 16,565,101 of NC_061867.1, read as the reverse complement.
ATATGATAAAGTTTTAAGGTGTATCTGAATTGTTATTTTTAAGAATTATATCTAAAAGGGTTAAAATTGTTAAGGATATTTTTAGACTAAAGATATCATAAGAAATACACCATAATATATGTTTTATTTTGTTTCAAAATTAAATGCATTAAAATTAGAATTGCACTAATGTATTAACAGTATTATCATGCATCTAATTTGGATTTTCTTTTTCACACAAGTTAATTGATGTGAATTGTAGTTGTCTAAAGGGAGACTTAGTCTTTATATGAACTCACATCAATTGTGTATAAGAAAATAAAAGATTGAAACAAAATAACATAAATAGTGTTCATTTAGCAAATATCTTAAACGATAATAAAGAAATGAAGTTGTAAGAATTGCAGATATTGCACCTAAAAGAAAATTACTAAAGAAAGTGGTGCATAAAAGAATACATATTATAAGTTTGTTTTGTTTGTTCTAAGAGTAATTTAACTATAGTACTCAGACACATTTGATTGGAACTTAGGTGTTATTATCTAAAGTGAGTGTGTTAATGTATGGTTGAGTTAGTTGTTAAAAATCAATTGATGGTGAAAGAAACATCGACGTGAACAATGACAATTCAAATTAAAGATAAAGAATTAAGGAACAATTTCAGAAACTCTTTATTTAGAAACAAACATTTAGGACATATCTCCATATAATAAATTTATTTAGAGAGAATAATTAAATAACTACAACTTATATATGGAATACGTTTCAATTAAAACAAATAATAAATTCTTTTGGGGTTGTGTAGTTAAGGTTAGGCTTTACAGGCCTAAAGAAAATAAATTGAACTAAAGAATTGTTAAATGTTAATGGTTGGATATTCTAAAAGGTCTAGAGAAAAAATTAGTCTCATAAGTATTTCAAGATTAGGCTTAAAAATATATATATACAAAAAACTCTTTAAACAAGAGTCTAATGTATGCTCAAGATTATATGAATCAAGAAATTAAGTATAATTATGATGTTGGACAAATACTTGAAGGATCTTGGTTTGGATCATTAAGAAAGCAACCAAACAAGTAATGTGATATTTTAAGAACAAAACACTACATACTCATATAGTGAAATCGAATCGGATAGAGATCATTTGGTATATTGATTCGAATTTTGTTGGATACTAAAACAGTCAAAAATTCGTGCCACATAATTTTAGTTTAAAGAATTAATTTTTATAAGAGTGTTAAGTAGACACTCGAATTATTTCAAGTTGATGGCAGAATTTATTAGGTGTTTTGTGGCATCCAATTAAATAATCTGACTGCAAAGTTTTGTCACGGGGTTGCAAATTATGAATGATATAGAAAGACCACTAAAGATATTACGTGACAATAATTTGCAGGTCTTTTACTTTAAGAGTAATATGAATTCGACTGAGTCGAACTATTTCGAAAATAAAGAATTCAAAATGTTTACTTATCTATTGAGCATATTTGGACAAACTCTAAAATTACGGATTAGTTTTCTAAATATTTGTTATCCAAGGTCTTTCATGAACATATTGTTCATATGGATATTGCATATTTAGATGACATACAATTTTAGTGGGAGTTTGTATTGTGATGCTTGTATAGATATAATTTAGAATTTGTGTACACATTAAAGATTTAGTTTCTAAAAAATTAAAGATTCAGTTTTGTTTTAAAGAAATTAATATTATAAAGTTATTTAGATTGATCTCTATAAGGAATAAAGGAGGACCAGTTGGTATTAGACATTTTAAATATCACACTACATGTTAATCCACACTATACACTCATGTTTAATCTATGTCATTTGTTTGTATTGACATATGTGACTATTGAGGGTTTAGTTACTAACTAATGTAATAAAAATCGTTTTAATCCTATGTTGATATAATTGATGAACGAGATTGATATAGATGTATTTGGAAATGATAACGATATTTTGAGCTCTTAAGGTTATAATATACAATTGAAGTAAATATTATATGACCCAAGTGGGAGATTGTTGGAATTATTTCCAATATTTGGGTACATATATTATTTAATAATTGTATATTAGTTGTTATCATAATAAAGATTAAATCTCAATTAAAGTGATCTATTAAAGTATAAAAGTGATGGGCTTATTTAGACATCTATAATAAATATGGGGACATGTTTGTGTAGAAGCAGAAATACCATTTATTATTTCGTTGATGGGTGGAATAATAAATGAGTATATTAGGGCTAGGTCCCCAACCCATATAGAGAACCTACGTAATTTGTTTCTCTCATCAGACAAAAGGTTTATGTTCATCTCTCAAGAACACTAAAGAAGGCTATCGATAAAGGGTTGGAAGACTTAAACCCCACCCACATCAGACATTCCAATCCAGGTCCAGATCCAGAACAAGAAGATCCAAGATCAAGAGAAGATCCAAGATCAAGAGAAGATTAAGAAGAAGAGAATAACGAAGAACTACTTAATGAACCGTTCTTCATTCCAGATTCAGGTACGTTTCCGCAACTTATGTTTATCTTAATTTATCGACATATAGTATTAAGATTTTAGAACTAAATAATAAAGATTTAGATTAAAAAGACTAACAAATAAGAGTTTCACTTAAAACAAACAAAGCAACCAAGAATATTAAGTATTTAATGTGTCAGGCTTGGTTGAGAATATTGTATTTTTTAATTATGTCTTTATGTTCGTAGATAGGAGTGTATATCGGTTCGGTTTTTGGGTATTCGAGTTTCTTGGTTCGGTTTCATCGATATTTTTTAGTAAATTCAAAAGTCGAATCGAATTCAAATAAATTCTAATAAAAATGAACCAAATTCAAACGAAATCGATTTTTTAATATATTATATATTAAATATAATAAAAAAATGAATTTGTTTTCGATTTAGTTTTTGAGATGAAACTCCAATTCAAACATCGTATTTAAATTCGAATTGATTTAATATTCGATTCAAAAATCAAAAATTGAAAATGAAATTCAGTTTATTTTATTCTTATTCGATCAGATATTTCATATAGACTAATTATTGAACACTCACATAGAAGGTTTAAAAAAAAATCATTGAACATATAATGTGTTTGATTTGATATGATTATACAATAACATTGACAACTAAATATGATAATATTGCAAATAGTCTTATCTATATAAAATTAAACTAATTCTAAAATAGTTATTAGACATAAAAACAAACTGATTCTAAAATAGTTAGTAGACATTTCTTTCACCTTAACATTATAAGAATTTAATAATTATATATATATATATATATATATATATATATATATTCTATTTTAATGCAATATGAGATTTATTTAATCATAATTATCAAAGTAATACAAAAATATATGTGCCCAAAAGTGTCATCAAATATACTCCAAACACAACGGAATTAAAAATTAAAAAAATATATATAAATCAAAATATTCAACAATGGGCCAGCATAAAAAAAAATAGCATTAACGAGATAATTAATACTTTTATTGTATATTAATACTATTGGGTTTGGGAATTAATTAATTTATTTATTTATTCTTTTAAAAATTAATGAATTAGTGTCAATATATGTATAGATAGAAAGGGAAGAATGAAATATATACATGCCTAGCTCCTTCAAAAAGTCTTAAAATAGATGAAATTTCAGTATATAGTATATGTGGGTAAAGATTAAAGAAGCAATCAAAGTTTGGCATTACCACACATTCTCTATTATCAAGGAACTTATATATAACAAAAATTTTGCATCTCTTGCCTTCCTACCACCTCCAATACAAGGTTTTATCGATGTTCTTCGATCTTATCTTCTCTTCTCTGCTGACCAATCAGACCTTGTTTGCGTAACTTCCTCAATAGAAATTGAAGTTCTAACTAGTGAAGGGGAAAGAAGCACATCTTGAATGAAACATATTCTAGGTATTTTTTCTATCATCTATTTATTATTAACTCTATATCAATTTATATTTGTATTGTCTTGTCATGTCTATATTTCTTTGAAAATTGTCAGCTTTTAACCATAGTTGATTAATATGCACATTCTCAACAAAAAAACAAAAAAAAAAACTAAAAAAACTAAAAGACAAAACCATTGAATCTTTCACTATTTTTAAGCTTGGGCTTATTTGGGTTTTTATAAGTGGTAGGGTCTTGAAATTTAAATAAGGGTATTTAATGTTCCTACAAAAGTGGGAGGTAACATTGTCCTAATGTTGAATTTTAGCTGAGTTTCCTCTTAAAGACTAGATGAGATTAAGCTTAGATCTAATGGAGATCTAGTCGAAGAAAAGAGCAAGCATATGTTCATTCTTTCAACCAAACAATATATTATCGTTAGAAGAAAAAATGACAATAAAAAGTTTTTATGTCATATATTCTTAACAGTTTCGATGTATAAGTGACAAAAAAATGTCTTGCTCACTAAAAACGTCTTTAGTTAAAGTGTAAGTAGATCATGGTGTTCATAATAATTTTTTATGATAATTACAAAAAAATATAATGAATATTGAGATTCTTAACAATTACATCTTCTCCAACCAAATAAATTATAATTTCAGTGTAAATATTGAAAATAAAATTGGCTGATAAAATAAATTGAAAAGCTAACAATGAATTTCTCAAAACTTTATGTTAATTGGAGGCAGTTTCTATTTTCTTATATCTTAGGGAGGATTTTGCAAAAGTATCAATCTTATAAGGGTTAATCTGCAACAATAGCAATCAGTAACACGTGTACGGTGATCTTTCTCCCATTTGTGTGGAACTGTAGAAAACTTTTATTTCATCTCGTATCTTCTATTCAAACAAGCGGTACCCACGGTGCACATTAGCACCCATATACTCTCTTTTTTTGAACTTCCCTATACAGTCTATAATTACAATTTTTTTTAATAATACATATTTTGTATTTATATACATTTTTTAATTATACTAATCAAATTAAATTATAAAAAATTAAATATTTTGTATTTAATTTGGAATTTATGTAATTGGATAATTTAAATAATTTTGGTCGAATTATAAAATTAGGACTACTTATTTGGCTCAATTGTGATTTTAAATCACTTCTTTCTAATCTCGTAATTTGTGGCTCTTTATCAAAGTTTTTTTTTTTTTTTTTAATCAGTCAAATGTAAACCATGTCAAATCAAGATCAATCAGTACCCGAACAAATTTAATGTATTGGTAAGAGAACATCCATCTTTCATACAGACCAATGATTTGGTGGTGTATGGACTTAAAATAAAATTAGGGTGAAATTAAATAAATGATGAGAAATATTTTTAGATAAAACGTGTTAATTAGATAGCCAAAGTACGGTTGAGCAATCAACATGATATATTTGCTTACACAACAGACCACTGTGGAATCTAACTTCAAAATAGATTGGGAAAGACTGAACATTACCAAAAAGGAAACACTAGTTTCACTTGGAATCAGAATTGGTCTAGCTTGGGTTAGGGCGGACAAAGGGTCCAAAAGACACGGAGCCGGGGGCGAGTCACAAAATCCAATAGTTCCATTTTCCTTCTTGTTCCAAAATAGGAAATCAAGACAAACCGGGCACTACCCTTTTGAGTAAGGATAAGGTAATGGAATTAATAGATAAATTCCTAGGTAGGATAGGAGAATTTCTAACCATTTTTTAATAATTTGATAAACAAAATAGTGAATTATATTGAAAATTAAAAAAAAAAACAGGAGATAATTTCATATTTTAACCATAAAATAAAAAAATAAAAAATAATTGTATACTACCTTGTTGGCTCGCATTGTTGACGGTATTGAATATATCATCAGGAAATCACAAGTTCTTCCTTGTTTTCGATAACCTAATAGTTATAAACGCAGTTAACTATGTGAAATTTATATATATATATATATATATATATATATATATATATATATATATATATATATATATATATATATATATATATATATATATATATATATATATATATAATATAATATATGATAATTAATTTTTAAAGTGTCCGGATTGACGAGTCGAAAACTGTGGTTAATTTGGATATATATGTGAGAGTAAATTGAAAATGTTCACATCTTAACCAAAAACATTTTTCTCGATTTTTATATCATTACTCGTGCAAATGAATGGGTTTAATGCTAGTTAATTTAATTAATTAAAAATTTTGATTACCAAATTTTAGTGAATTCAGGTTAAACCATTAATTAGCGAGTTAAATTAATAATTTATTTAAAATTGTTATAAACAAAATTTCTTATTGTATAACATTAATAATGAACTTTAAATAAAGATGTTTGAAATATGAATTGATCTCAACAACTAACATCACCTTATTTAACAAATAATTTTATAAGTAGTAGTTAGTACATCCCATTAAAATAAAAGAATTTGTATAGATAAAAATGAAAATATAAAATTCATATCGTCAACTTAGGCGCACATTAGACCACTTCGTTCTGTTTGTGGCTCTCTCTCATTCTCTGTCACTCAGTATCACGTCATCTCCAACCGCAATCCGCCATTGATCTTCTTTAAGCAGTATTGCATGTCGCTTTTGATTTCATGATGTCAGTCTAGATTTAGTTGGATTATCATTCTGTTCAGTTAAGTTTTCTTACTTTAATAGTTTATCTTTGATCTGCATCGACAGTTACAAACACAGACACTTGATTCATGATTCAATGCTACTGTTTAGTAAGTCCTGTTAAGGAAACATAACTTGTTTCTCCAGCAATGCGAGGTCGATATGGAGATGGTTTATCACCGTACAAGCGAGTATCATCCAAAGATCATTTAAATGACTACGCAGAAGAGAAAGGTTAGGAGTTTTCTAGCTGCAAGATGTGATCCGATTTGTTTGTTTAAAAGTTTAATCCTTTTGTGAAATTGCAGGACGTTTCTACAATGGACCTGTTAATACAGATTTAGGAAATCCATCATGTTACCTTTCATTGCCTCATGTAATTGTAGCAGCTATTTCATCTTTCTTATTTGGTTACCATATTGGGTGTGTTCTGAATCTTTTAATTTATTTGTTGTTATATTGTCTTGTTTGAAAGAAATAGTGTTATAATGTTGTTTAATTTATCTAGGGTTGTAAATGATACACTTGAAAGCATATCGTTGGAACTTGGCTTTAGTGGAAATACCATAGCTGAAGGTTCAATTGAAAGCTTGAGTTTTCTTTTTCTGATGATATATATTGTCTTATTAATGACCCTTCATTTGAATAGGTCTAGTGGTTAGTACTTGTTTGGGTGGTGCCTTTATTGGATCTATCTTTAGTGGTTGGATCGCAGATGGAGTTGGACGCAGAAGGGCGTTTCAGTTATGTGCCTTTCCAATGATAGTTGGTGCCTCATTGAGGTAAACTAGCATCAGTTCTTCTTATGTTGTCCCATTTTAACCAAAACTTATTGTATTATATGTACTCTTATTGTCATCATGCATGATGATTTTCAAGTATGTTCTTGCAGTGCAACAACGAATACCCTTATGGGCATGCTTCTTGGAAGATTCTTTGTTGGAACTGGGATGGGTCTTGGCCCCCCTGTTGCTGCTCTTTACGTTACTGAGGTAAATAGTGGTCATAACTATTTCAGTCTATTTGTATGCATGATATTGCACATCAGGAAATTACAAAATAAAAATACATTTTTGATGAGTTTGAGACTAGTATAGTGGGTTATAGTTAAGAAGACTCATTAGGTCAACTCAGTGATAGTTCGCAAGTACTCATGTTCTCAAGATCACGAGTTTGAGTCTTCATATCTGGACAATCTTAAAAATCTTTTATGGTGGACTATAGTTATTTTCAGTTGGGATCGTAAATTCACAGAGTGAGGAGGTTAGCACGATTCCTCACCATCATGACCATCTTTAGTTAGAGTTCTTTGTAAGAATCGAAAATGAGACAGTTAGTTTTTTTAGGGGAGACATTTTCACGGACCAATGGTTTAACACCTATAGTTTACCTTAATAGGTACATTTTAGGGCTTAGGTTGGATTGATCCAGTTGTTTAACAAAAGATGTCTATATATAGTCTATATTCTCACACCATTGCGGATCAGTGATTCAATAAAAAATTATTTTTTTCACCGTCAGGTGTCACCAGCATCAGTAAGGGGAACTTATGGGAGTTTCATCCAAATAGCAACATGTCTTGGACTCATGGGAGCTCTTTTCATTGGGATACCAGCCAAGGACATTTTTGGTTGGTACGCATGTCATGCATAACCATAACTGCATACTAACTAACATTATTACTGTATTATGCTGTCTGCATTACATAGATACATATCCTAAACAATAGTTTGTGACTACTTTGTTCATGTTGAAGGTGGAGGGTGTGTTTTTGGGTGTCTTCCATTCCTGCTGCAATACTTGCTGTAAGTATGGAATTTTGTGCAGAGAGTCCACATTGGCTGTACAAGGTATTACACTGTTGGATTCTCTAGAATTTTTTATCTCATTTGGTTTAACAGCGGTCAGGTCATTTCAAATAATGTTTCAATAATTTTTCTATATCAAACAGCTGATTCTCATTCTTCTGAGCAAATTCTTTGGTGTCCCTTTTCAAAATCAGTTCTATATATGACATGTGACAAATACAGCCAAAACGGATCATTAATTGTGTTAGTCATATTAACACATAGTGAACTAAAACGACCAAATTCTTAGTTTGGTAATCATTGGAATGATTCATGATATTAGTTCATATAAGCCTTTCCGGATGACCAAAGCATTGTAAAAGAAAATGATTGCCTTACTTACATCTCAGAGCTTGCAAAGAATTTAACATAAGCAGAAAGGCTTTTGGAATTTATGCTCAGCAATTATTTTTATTTCTTTCTTTAAGTTGTACCTTGTCTTACTATATCATACTGTTATGACTATCTTGTAACAATGAATGATCTTTCTTGTCTAGAAAGGAAGAAGTGCTGAAGCTGAATTTGAATTTGAGAAGCTTTTAGGAGGACCTCATGTTAAACAAGCCATGTCAGACTTGGCTAAAACAGACAGAGGTGATGATGCAGATACCTTAAAATTCTCAGAGTTACTTTGTGGTGGCTACTCGAGAGGTATTTTTGTGTTGATCCATATTCTCTTTTAAATTGTCATTGAATTTAACCTTTAAGTTATTTCTTTTAAAAGTGATGAAATTCACTATTCTTTTTCAGTGATTATGATTGGTTCTGCTCTATTTGGTTTGCAACAATTATCTGGTATAAATGCTGTTTTCTATTTCTCCTCAACTGTATTCAAAAGAGTTGGTGTGCCCTCAGACATTGCAAATATTTGTGTTGGAGTTACTAATTTATCAGGTAATGATCGACCCATTGGTTTGTATCTATTCATTTCCAAATTCTAGCTTGTTCGTTTCTTCCTATGGCATCTTATAATTATAGGGTCAATTATCGCTATGATATTGATGGATAGACTAGGAAGGAAGGTGCTTCTTCTTGGAAGCTTTATGGGCATGGTAAGTTTATTTGTTTCTTAGTCCCTCTGTTGAATTCACTTACATGTATATACATACCTATTATACTTATTTGGTGTAATATTCTGAAAAAATAAACTTCTGCCAATTTTAGAAGATTGCTCAACACTGACATTTCATAGTTGGTTGAGCTCACTCATAAGCAGTTACCCATTATAAAAGTGAACAAAATATATATATATACACTATTTGTTTGTCATTCTAGCTTTTGCTTAGGTTTAAGATTTTTGTATATTTTTTGGAAAATGTTATGTATTGGTAATAAGTAGAGGCTTTGAAGATTAGGGTATCCTTCCAAAGAAGAAAATTTCATTTCCAGAGTAAATAAACAATCAATTTTTCAAATTCAAATTGTCATACTTTAACATAATGCCTGTTGTTTATGGTCACTAGTGGAGCAATGAACTCTTGATTGGTCTTCCTTAGATTTTGTAGCAACAACTTAGACTGATGATACTATTATGTGTTCTCATTTTCTCTACATGCAGGCTCTGTCTATGGGTCTTCAAGTGATTGCAGCCAGTTCATTAGTATCAGGTTCCGCAGTCGCATGTTTATCTGTTGTTGGCATTCTATTGTGAGTACTAAAATCATCACATGATGATTGACTTATTTCATATATGAATCTTGAAATGATTGATCAAGATCCAAGAAAGTTAATGTTTTTGTTTTAGGTTTGTGTTTACATTTGCACTTGGCGCTGGACCAGTCCCTGGTCTCCTCTTGTCTGAGATATTCCCTAGTCGTATAAGAGCCAAAGCCATGGCAATCAGCATGTCCGTACATTGGGTCATAAACTTTTTTGTCGGGTTGTTGTTCTTGCGGTTGCTGGATCAACTTGGACCACAAATTCTATACTCGATCTTTGCTGGTTTTTGTTTGTTGGCTGTGGTTTTTGTGAAAAGAACCGTGGTCGAAACAAAAGGGAAATCTCTCCAAGAAATTGAGATTGCTCTTCTTTCTAATCCTTCATAGATTCTCTAATTATATTATTCATGTATACCATAATACCAATATCATATATTAATGCATGACAGAAATTGTTTTTCTTTCAAATGATCAAGAAAGTTGAATCTTTATCAAAAAGAAGATCAAATAAAGTATAACAAAGAAAATAAGAAAACCCCATATTCTATACATGACCAGGAATGCTCCCGGCGACGGCGGTGACGGCGACGGATTATATCACGAAAACGTATAGCCGACAATCCATTGATTTCTTTGACGTCCAATTCTACGACAACGGCAGCGATGTTGAGAATGCCATGGAAACGACCGGATGATGGTCGGCGTACTTGAACTGCCGTAAATGAAGGAGAAGTCATGTCGCCGTTGGGGAAACAGGTGCTAAGGAGAAACCGAACACTTCCGATAAGAGAATCTTTAATGTAGCCGACGGCGTAAATCTCGATTGAAATTCCGGAGGAAAGAAGAATTTCTCGTTCCAGGTAGGGTTCTTGCCGCCGAATCGATCGACAAGTGTTCGGAGTTTGACGGATGGATCGACCCATGCAATGGCGTAGGTACGTAAACTGCCGAGATTTGCGAAAGGTGTCTTGAGATCTTGAGCGGATATTAGGTCGATCTCTAAAAGTTCTTTCTTCTCCTCCTCCATGAATTGATTATATAGAATTTCGGCGATTGATGAAATGGTGGGTCGGCCGGTGACGAAGCTCCGCTAGAGAGAGTTGCCGGAGTATTGCCTTCTAAATATATAATAAAAATTTTAAATTGTGAAATTTTGTGGCTAATTTCTCAATATTTGATTTTGTTTTTAAACGGTTAACTAATTATTTACATTGTTTTTATAATAAATAAATAAAATATACATGTCAATCATTTAATACAAAATTTTAATTTTTAGTGAAATAAGTATTTTACTATCAAATTTTAGAAAATGAGTAATCAAAATTTCGATATTTTCACTGCTTAAAAAAATGTGTATATGTTGAGAAAGCAAACTGTTCTCTCGGTCGATAAATATAGATTATAACATGATTTTCGATAGTGTCTATAATTTTAAAGTTAAAATTCGGTAATTAAATTAGTAATTCGACCATATTTTATATGGTCGAATTTTCAAATTGGGGGTCCTTATTTGGAAAAATTAAAACTTTAGACAACTTATTTCAAATCTTACAATTTGGAATTTCTCATAGTTAAAATTATATAAATGAGTTTTTTTAAACTTATTATATATATAATCTTTATAAATAAATAAAAAAAAATGTCACTAGTTTAAGTAAAAAAATTCTACAAATTAAGAATTTTGACTATAATTTTCTAAAATTAAGCAGTTAAAACTCTTCATTCGATGAAATTCGGTAAGTATTTATTAACGACGTTTGAAACCGTTAAAGACAAATACTTATTTTTGTATTATTTTATATCATATAGACTCACAATTAAAAAAAAAAAAAAAAATTGAAATCCGAAATGCCCCAAATAGGATTTGACATAGTTGTTTAACAATGAGAAAGAGGAACACCAAAGTGTGAGAGGTTTAAAAGAATAGATATAAAATCTCAATTGCCCCAAAACAATTTCTACTTATTATAGTAAATTAGGACTCCATTTTATACAATATCTTCAAATAATTACTTTTATTTATTTTTAAACCAATTGATGCTCCAACTTGGGTATAAAATAATTGGTAGCTCTTGTTATTTACCAATAGACATGTACATAATTCACAAGTTGTCCAAACTAAAAGAATTTAAAATTTTCAATTCGTCTCATAATTCGGCACCACGGATTTTCGATTGGGACTCAATAAGATACCTAACCGCTAGTGAAGCATGAAGCGCGGCCCCATAAGGGAGTGTGTCTTCATTAATCTTGAAGTGAGGCGAGTGAGGAGATGGTAATTTCTCATTCATGTCGATATTTTGCATTCCTAAGAAGAAAAAGTATCCCGGAATTGCCTCTTGATAAAACGCAAAGTCCTCTGATCCCATAAGAGGAGACATGTTTTTCACATTTGATTTCCCAACCATGCCAGTTGCCACTTTCCAAAAATGTTTGTGCAAGCTTTCATCGTTTATGGTTGCTGGGAAGAATGGCTTCTCCTTTTCGAAAAAATTGACAGTTGCATTGCACCTCAGTACAGATGCTTGTCTTGTTATTACCTGTTATTATGTTCATGATTAGAAAATCAAATTGCAGAAATGAACTAAGATCTTGTTCTTATGTCCTTTTTCTAAATAATCCAGGATTGAACTAGGCTACTCAAGTGGAAAAAATCTTGATTAAGAGACCCAAGATCTCATATTCGATTACCACTATGCATACTTTTACCTCTTAATTGTATGCTTCGATTGTATTAAAGTTTTTGTTTGATTTATGATAAGTACCTCTTCAATCCTGAGCTTCAATTGCATAAAAGTTTCCTTGGAAAAGGCACGGAAAGTTCCTCCGATGGTAACATAATCCGGAATGACATTCATAGCATTTCCACCTTGGAACATTGCAACAGTTACAACCTGGAAAATACATACAAACACAACTCAAAATTCTTAGAAACATTAAAAATGAGGTTGTCATTTTCATTGTTATTTTGTTAATCGTTTGACAACATTCTCACCTGAGAATCGAGCGGGTCTGCTTCACGAGAAATGAGATGTTGTAAACTAACAATAACATTAGAAGCTGCTAAAATTGGATCTATTGCTTGCTGAGGAATCGCAGCATGACCTCCTTTTCCTTTAATAACCGCGTTAAATTCTCCGCTTGCAGCCAAAATAGGCCCCGGTTTGGAGGCTACTTGACCTACTGACAAGTAAGGAAAAAGATGAAGACCAAATATGGCTTCAACATTATCAAGTATTCCTTCATTTACAACTTTTTCTGCACCTCCGCCACCTTCCTCTGCTGGTTGAAAAACGAGCAACACAGTTCCCTATTCCAAACACAAAATTACTATCAAAATTTCTTATCAACTAGACACTTTTGTCTCAATTCAGATGAGAAAGCGTAATTTGTTTTCTTAGACCAAGGTTGTTTTCCTGAATTCCTTTCAATCAAGATGCTTTCAGTGAAGAATTGAACCATTTGAGCTACACGGGTGGGTAACTTTTTGAACCATTATAAGACTAAATTTCGTTTCTCCAGCCCATCTACATCCAGCTAACTTATCCCAATTCTTCAAAGTATTAGACCTATGAAAACAGATCAAATTTTTTTACAAGTTAGGACAATCCCCACAAACATAGTCCCCCACTTCAATCAGGTAGTTCTTAGTGAGAATCGAATCGAATCCAAGACCTATGGTTCTTAGGAAATACTCTTTCCACTTAAGTCAACCTAATGAGTATGAAAACAGGGCCAAAGATGTAATGTGTAAATGGAAAAGATAACCTCCAAGAGATGCATGTGTTCATTTAAGATCTTAGCAGCACCAAGAAGCATTGAGACATGACCATCGTGTCCACAAGCATGCATCTTCCCAGGAACCTTACTCTTATGCTCCCATTCTACCATCTCCTATAGAAAACCAAACAAACATGTTAGTTCCCAAATTGATCAAACAGATATAACACACATTGCAATTTGGCTAAATGAGAGTTAGGTTCAAAGATTGCAAACCTGCATAGCCAAAGCATCCATGTCAGCTCTCAGTGCTACAAAAGGGGGTTTACCGGAACCAATGAAACCGACAACACCAGTAACTGCAACTGGGTATTTGTAAGCAATGCCCATCTTGTCCAATTCGTCTCTAATAAGCTTGCTGGTCTCGAATTCTTCATAACCCAGTTCTGGATTCTCGTGTATTTTCCTCCTGATACCCACAATCCAATCGAAGAAGTCCGATTTCTTGGCGTAACTTAGGAAATTTCTAGAGATTTCTGCGTGTTCTTCTGAGGCGGAAGACGGTGATGAATATGATGAAATGGGTTCTGACCCAACAAATAGAAGGATGAGAAGTAATAAGATCCAATTGGAAAATCTCATCTTCTTGTGCATGGAATTAGGGATTTTAGAGTAAATGACAAAAGCTCGATGAAGAAGATAAATGGGAAGTAGAGAAATTTGACTGTAAGAAATTCTTTTCCCAGAATTCTCCGTGGGTCGTTGCAGATAAATAAGGATAGCTCAAGTTTTTGTAAGCACGCCATTTTTTTTTAATTTGATCCATAGTTAGTTGAGGTATAAATATTATATTTATTTATATTTTATAAGACTTTTTTTATATAATAATATCACATTTTAATCTATATAACTCTATATATTATATTAAAATTATAATTTTATTATAATAATTTTTAATATTTTTAAAAATATATTATAAAACTCTAATAAATAAAAAACGATTTAAATTTAAATTATTTAAATAATTTTATTTATAAATATTTATTTTAACCCAACATTAGATGTAAAAGTTAACTAGGCATAAAAGAAAAAAGAAAAAAAAAATCTATCTAGAAGCCTTTAAATTAAAGTGGGAATATAATTGTGGATGATCAATTCTCTATTATTAAAAAAAATGAAAAAAAAAATTTAAAATTTTTAATGATAAATTAATTAATTTGATTCCTAAATAGATAATTGAAAAAGAAATATTGTAGGAAAAAGAAATTCAATTTCATTTGTATATATATTTGTTTGATTTGTACTATTTGAATTATTTCAAATAATTTATTATATTTTTAAAATAATAATAATAATAATTTATTATCACAAGTAATATAATTTTATAAATCAAATTATTTAATTTATTAAATAAAATATTAAAACTTTTAATTTACCTTTATAAAAATTAAACTTTAAATACAAAAATTATTTAATGATTAAATCTAAATAAATAAATAAAAATCATCAAATAAACTGTTTAAATATATAATCTAATTTTTACGACAATTATCCCTTAAAAAGAAAAAAAAAATCATAAATTGAAGTTTATTTGTACTGATCTCTTAAATTTTAAAAAAAAAAACTAAAACTAAGACAAAGAAAAAAAAAATAAAACACAATTAATATATAAATAGTAATAAAAAAAAGTAGGTAATGTTATGGTATAAAAACACTTATTTTTTCACTTTAATAAAATAATTTAATGAACAAATTATTTTTTCTATGGTAAAACTCAATTAAAACATTAAATTATACTTATTTTTAATATTTTAAAATATAAATATTAATTATTTTTATCCAAAAAATCACATTATACATCAAATATATTTTTTTGTGCAAAGGAATAAAATTATTTTCTAATAATCCTACATTACACAAGCTCTCAATTAATATTTTATTTAGTAATAATTTATTGTTAGATTAGACACCATATTAGTAATTTTTATATCATGTCAATACAATATTATGAAATTTAACTTATTTTCTAAAGAAATTATGGGGAAAAAAAAAGAATAAGTCACGTCATTATATGCTAAACGTGAATCACATACTATTTTAATATTCATGTTGTTTTTGGTCCCTACAATTTTAGAGGCGTGCTTGATTTTGATTCTATTGCTAAATTATTTTATAGTCAACTTTCTTTTGTATTTATTCTATCAATATGATTCTAAGTTGCTAAAATGAGAAATAAACGATAAACATGTGCATAAATTTGGAATAGAGATATATCATATAAGTCACTATTCTATTTGTCTAAATTTATATAAACCCTACAACTTTTTCATTGTTTGGTTATGTTCTTAAAATTTTACATTATTTTTAAAAAAGAAATTCATCATCATTAATTCAAATAAGGGATTACATATTGTAATCATATATTATTAATATGATTAAATTTTATCACAATATTAATATTGTGATAATATTATTGTATTAGAATCGATTGTTAAATTGTCAAATTGGGTCTCCTACTAAAATTTCACACATTTTTTATAAATCTCATAAT
Source organism: Impatiens glandulifera (assembly GCF_907164915.1). NCBI lineage: Eukaryota > Viridiplantae > Streptophyta > Magnoliopsida > Ericales > Balsaminaceae > Impatiens > Impatiens glandulifera. Next base: position 16,548,752 of record NC_061867.1, on the reverse strand, counting down.
TTAGAATTTTATTTTTATTAAAATTATACAAAAACGAGAGTTGGTCTTAACGATTTTAAACACTGTTAATTTATTATTTAAATAATATTTATAAATAAATAAAAAGTCAATTTAATTATCGAATTTCAATGGATTAATAGTTCTAAATAAATACTAACATTATATTAGTTTTTTTTTATAAACTTAATGTAATCTATATATATTAGAGATAACATATATAATTCAATATAATATTTAATACAATTTACTTATATTCTAACATGGTATCATAAAGTTTATTTCGTTTTTGAGTACATCAAAATTTTAATCTTTGGTTGTCTCCATTCATGATTTATGCATTAATTGAGAGCTCTAATAATTTATTATTATAAATTTTTTTAATAATTTATTTTATTTTTAGATTTTTTTATTGCTCTTTTTATTTTATTCAATTATCTTAGACTCGCAATTCTTTTTTTACTTGTTATTTCACTTTAGCATTCAAATCCCGTTAATAAATGAATCTCTACATTCACGAATAACTTCAAAGTTCATTTTAAGTTGTTTCACTCTAACATGTAATCACGTAATTAGATGAATTTCAATAAATACACATGAATTTATAAGACTTAAAACATAATATCAATATTTCATAATCTTGTCTTCAACTTTAAATTGTTTAAATCTTTTTCATCTTGAGTTTAAGGGAGGATGTTATTATATAAAATAATATATTTGATATTATTATTATATTATAGTATAGTATTATATTGATTTTATTATAAACTTAATAATGTCTATATATATTAGATATAATCTATGTAATTTAATACAATATAAAATCAAAGTAAAAATGTTATAGACGTTAATTGATTATTGTTGTTTGTAATTCAATTATTGTTTTATTGTCAAATCTAGAAATTGTTTAGATCCGATCTTAAACTTTTGTATTTTTTTCTCTCTTTTGAATTTTTTTAATGAAATGGCACTTATCTGTTTTCCAAAAAAAAAAAATTAATACAATATCTATATATTATAACACATATATAAAAATTAAATTATAAAATAACATCAATAAAATCAAACAATTAAACAAAAATTTAAATATGAGATGTCATGTTAGTTCCTTACATAAAAATAAATGTGATTAATTTGCAATAAATAAAATTCTAATGAAGAAGATCAAACAATCTTGTAATTTCTTATTATTTCAAACTTACAAATAAGAAAAAGAATTTGAAAGATTAAAATAGTATAATATCTCAGTGATAATTACTAAGCTATAATTCCTCCACTACAAAAATTACATCAAATAAAACATACTAAATGATTCAAGATAAATAATGTGAAAATAAAGAAAATTAAAGTGGGTTTGAGTACATAAATAATACTTCCTAGTCGAAGCCAAGGAACGCAAATTTTTCGAATTTTTCTTTTCATCTAACTACCACTTTTATAACCCCAAAATCGAGAATCATTTATAGAAGTCCCTAAAAATATCAAATTATTTAATTCAAATAAATAGGTTCACTTCACATAATATTTTTAAATATTTTCTATTTTTCTCTCATTATATTATAAAAATAATCAATTATAACTTTTTTTATTTTAACGTTTTGAGTTATTTAATACAATCATTTTTTTTTGTTGAGTAATAAAAATTTTCAAATTCATGTTTGAATTAAAACTAAACCAAATATTTTTATTTTAATAAGAAATATTGCTGGAAATAAATAAAATAAATAAATGTACCTAACTATCCAAACATTTAAACATCTTTAATAAGAATTTCAAACAATATACTCACCTAACTAATTAATTTTTTTTATATTAAAATACGATAATAAAGAATTAATTCGTTATTAAAATATATTAAATTATATAAATAAATATATTCATATGAACAATATCCTCTAAATTGATTCAATCAGACTTTTTTATTCTTACAAATAGTTTAGTTGATTAGATTGTTACGCACATAATATTTGGTTTCAAGTAAGTTCAAACACTAATTTAAAAATTTTAATATTTTATTTTTATAGTTAATTGTTTCAAGTTTAAAAGACAGATCAACATGTAAACAAACAATCTATTTACCCTCATAAAATGGATCATGTGTTGTGTGGAAGACTCATAATCTCTCTAAAAATTAATTTAGATTTTTTCTAATAATAATAAGAGTTCAAACTTATCATTACACTCATTTTTAATCGTAAAGACTCGCGATATATTACAAATTTAACAGAAATATATTAGTTTCAAACTTATACATATTATAATAAAGAAATTCAAGAGTTTCACACCTATACCGAATACGACAAAAAATCTAAAGGTTTTAGATTTATACCGAATACGACAAAAAATTAAAGTGTTTCGAGTTTTAAGATTTTTTGGAAACCTAATATTAGATTCTCTATATTTGTGTTTGACGTTTTTAAATATTTTTTTTCCTTTAACAAGTTTGATTATTGATCCATATATATCTTAATCTAGTGAGCTGACTTTTGATTATTTTATATAAATTATTATAAAAATATATTTTACTAGTGAAGATTATAATATCTAAAATTTCAATAAATTATATTTTCTGATGGTATTCCATGTTTGTTTTAGTGAAATATTATTCTATTCATTTCTGTTTTTATGCTACCTCCACAATCATTACTTTCACTTTCACTAAAAGTGATTTAAGTGAGAATTCAACCAAGAACTCTAATATTTTAGAAACCATTCTTACACTTGAAATATTCTTACACTTGAAATATGTGAGTAAAACTATAAATAAATTCCTGGGTTTCATTCAAAATAATAACCCAAAAGTTATCTAATTTGAAGTCTTTTTTATTTTTAAAATAAAATTTTAATCTTCACCAAGAAACATGATTCTCTACTATGATGATATTATCGTTCAATATCATGTAAATACATCTTCAGTTAAAATTTTAAATAATTTATAATATCAAGATAAGATATGTTTCTAGTTAGTGCATTATATAGGTTTCACATTTAAAATAAAAAATTAAATTAAAGAGGCACGTAAGCAACTCCTCCAAACCGGTCCTTATCAAATTGAACCATGTATAAACCAACCGACAAGGTTATTTTCATGCTTTTGAAGATAACTAGTTTTGATGCATGGTTTTAATATATATATATATATATATATATATATATATATATATATATATATATATATAAAATAAATTATAGCTCAAAATAAAATTATTATATAATTTCTGAATTAATTAAAAAATGTGAGTGTTCTTGAACCAAGATATAGGCTTGTACTTACTTGCCTGGTATTCAAACAAATTTTTCTAAAAGGAATCGACAATGAGGATGCTCAGTGGCGGACCTACAAGGGGGGCCTTGGGGGGCCCGGGCCTCCCCCAACCATAAAAGTTTTAAGATATTTTATATATATGTTTATCAAATAAAATTTTGTCCTGCTGGTTTTGGAGTTGACCTTCCATAATGGAGGTCAGGTGATCAAACCCTGCCTCTCACATTATTTTATAATCAATTAACACTTTCTTTTATAAAAAATAATAAAAAAATTAATTCATAATTATAGTATTCTAATTTCAAATATAATTTTATTAAAGTAATTATTATTTTTATTTTATACCAACAATATTTTCTAAGATACAATATTTATAATAATAATACATAAATTTTAGTTAATATATAAATAAGATTTATTTATATAATTTAAAATATAAAAAAATATATATAAAATAATGAAAATCATATAAGATTATTATTTATTTTAAAACTACATTTATATTATAATTATATATATATATATTTTATTAATTTCAATATAATTAATTAATAATACAAATTACTCATAAAATAAAGATTAAAATAATAATTTATATAAATATAAGGGTAAAATAATAGTTTATATAAATATAAAGGTAAAATATTATTTTATATTTCTTAATTTTAAATTAGTTTTAAACTATTACAACAAATAAATGTATTTGTTAGATTTTATTTAGGGGCCTAGGTTATGACACATATCTATTTTTAGTTATTTATTTTATGTAGGATATAGAATAATGGAGATGTTCTATAAACGAATTTTTACTTCTAAATCACATGAGCAGTCTGAGCATTCTCAATCAATTAATGAGCCTACTAATGAGTCTAATGTTACTGATCAAATATACATGGTTAGAACATAGCATATCAAAAGATACATCATTTTGTTTTTAGTGTTATCTTTTTAAGCCTTTAAATAGAGAAAACGTAAATGTTACCGTTATAGGAGATGGGTACAAAAATTGGAAAAGGGCATTAGAAAGATTCAATCGACATATGAGAAATTCAAATAGTTGTCATAATGAAGCTAGAAATCAATTTGAATCATTTCAAGATCAAAGACATAACATGAGAAACGTTTTACGTACACATGGTCGTGATATAAAAATAAATTATCGCACCCGTTTAACGACAATGTTTGATGTAACACGCTTTCTATTGAGGCAAGGATTACCTTTTCGAGGACATGATGAGTCAAGTAGTTCATCAAATAAAAGTAATTTTCTTGAATTGATTGATTGGTATAGTCAACGTAATGAAGATATTTTGTCTTCTTTTTTGTACCGACTCATGGACAAGAATAATTTAGTAATTGTGCTTATTAGTATTTTGTAATTGTGCTTGTTAGTATTTTTATGTAATTACCGAGTAAAATTTTAATTAAAAAATGCATTTATTTGATCGCCAAAAAAATGCTACGTTACTATGTATTTGGCCCCCCCGAGAAAATATTTCTGGGTCCGCCACTGAGGATGCTGATAAGTTGGTAGCAAGGGTTAGTCAAAAAGAGATCAAGAATGCTTTGTTTACGATGAAAGGAGGTAAAAATCCAAAGCGAGATGAATACAATGCAAATTTCTTCAAGGAAAACTAGGATGTAGTTGGGAAAGATATAAGTGAAGGGGTCCTGGAATTCTTTCAAAACAGAAAAATGTTTTCAAATATCTAATGCGAGTAAAACTATAAGCAAATTCCTGGCTTCTTTCAAAATAGTGACCCAAAAGTCATTTGATTTGAAGTTTTTTTCTTAAAATAAATTTTTAATCTTCACCAAGGAAACATGATTTATGATGATATTATTGTCAAATATCAAGTAGAACATATATTCAATTAAAATTTTAAATAATTTATAATATCAAGATATGTTCTTAGTGAGTGTATTATTTAGGTTTTACATTTCAAATAAAATGTAAAAAGAAAAATTTAATTTAAAACTCTTAATTTATATCTGAAATTAAATCTATTCTGATTAAATATTTTAATATATTTAAAAAAAAAAATTGACATTCACCATTTAGATAGTCATTAATATATATATTATAAAAAGATTAAATGTATAATCAAATATTAAGAATATTTTATTTTAAAATTTTAAAGATACGTCACATTTTACTTTATATTAATTAATTTAGTGTATTTTTATAAAATTAAATGTTATATTTTTATTTATATAATATTTTTAAATTTATGTTTATTGTATAAAAATATCATTAAATAGATATATATGAAAATGAATCAAAAATATCTTTTAGAACATAGAAATTCTATGGAGGGAATTAATAAAATTTTGGTTAATTTTTATAATACCAATATAAGGTTCAACTGAAATTTCAGACTTTCATTTTTAAAATCTCGCAATATTGGTATCCGCATAGTTAGGGTTATACAATATTGGTTCAATTGTGATTTGGATATTTCGGTTATTTAAAAGAATAAATTTTAGCGACGCGATCCATAAATTTATAAATAATTTTAGGAACAAATCTATCATTTCGGTTAACCAACTCTTCTACTAGCTTATAAAAATAAATAAGCACGTTGTCAAAACTTTCTTCATGAATATAATGATATGAAATATTAGGGGCTCATGAATATAGGTCTCTGTCCACCGGCAAAACTGAATTCATATCATACCTTCAAGATTCACCGAATGCAACGACCCCATCAAAAGGAAGGAAGTCAGAAGAATGGTTGAAAGGCATAAAATCACTATTGTGGTATATTGGAGACGAGAATAAGGCACAATCAAATCGATACTGTCAATAAAGGCTGTTTTGGTAGCGACTAGTATTTTATATTCACAATTCAGATGAGTGTAAAAGCAGAATTTGGGTTGGCTGGAATAATAGCTTAGTTGAGGTCAAGAAGTTATTCGATAATAGAAAAAAGCAGAATCTGGGTTGGCTGGAATAATAGCTTAGTTGAGATCAAAAAGTTATTCGACAGTAAGCAAGTCATCATGGTGGAGATTGTTTGTAAGATAACAAAGTTGAAATTCTATTTTGCTGCTATTTATGGAAGCAATGTAGCAGGAGAAAGAAAACAGTTATGGAGAGAGCTCAAGAGTAAAGTTAATGTTGATGAGCCTTGGATTTTAATGGGCGACTTTAATGTCACCATATTCATCCAAGAAAGAGAGCCAGAAACGGGGATCACGCTATACATGCTGGACTTCAATGAATGCATCAGAGACATCAACTGTATCGAACCTTCTAGTTCAGGTAATCTATTTTTATGGTCAGCTACTAGAGGGTCAGAGGAAATGAGGAAGAGTCGCATTGATCGTGGGTTGATCAACGAGAAATGGGCAGATCTCTACCCGAGAAGCCAGATACAGGTTCTACAACCAGGAATCTTTGATCATTGCCCGTTGAAAATTTTCATGGAAAGGGAGAAAAGACTAAAGAGTCATTTCAAATTCTTTAATTTCTAGATGAAAAACGAAGAATTCAAAGGAGTACTGACGGAAACCTAGAATACCAGTATATACGGGACAAAAATGTTTAGAGTTTACGAAAAGCTTAGGATCCTGAAAGGTAAGCTCAACAAGTTTGACAGGAAAACATTATAGCGGTATATCAAAAAGGGTAAAGGAAGCACGAGTAAAATTGGAGAATATTCAAAACAAAATCTTGAGGATACAGAACCTGTTGGTTTTGGCACAATTAGAATCCCACATCAGAAGATGATGGGAGTGAAAGAAGTTTCTTAGTATATAAAAGAAACTATATTCACAATTAGCAGAAATCCCACATCGGAAGATGATGGGAGTTGGGGAAGTTTCTTAGTGTATAAAAGAAACTCTCCCCTCTTTGGTTTATTGCACCCAAATTTGTATCTCTTCTTCCTTATTAATTGATAGCCTTAGTGCTCGGAGACGTAGGCAATATTTTGGCCGAACTCCGTTATCAAATTATGTTAGTGTTCTTTCGTTTGGTTTTTTCTTCTTTTGTGGTTCTGTCAGGGTTTTCCCCAACAAGTGGTATCAGAGCCAAAGGTTCGTCCTTGGCATGGTGGAGTCTTCAAAAGGGGCGTCAACTCCTTCGTCATTCTGGACGAGGACACCGATGTCGAATTTGAAGTTTGCGGTGGAGATCTTTGATGGAACTGGGCATTTCGGCATGTGGCAAGGTGAGGTTCTAGATTGTCTTTTTCAGCAGGGTCTAGATGTTGCTATTGAGGTCGGAAAGTCAGATGGTATAGAAGAAAAAGAGGAGTATCATGAATCGGTTGGCGTGCGGAACAATTCGGTCGTGCCTGTCCAGAGAGCAGAAGTATGCTGTGAAGAATGAAACTTCTGCACAGAAACTGTGGCAAGCATTGGAGGACAAGTTTCTGAAGAAGAGTGGTCAGAATAAGCTCCTTATGAAGAAGCGACTGTTCCGGTTTGAATACCAATCAGGTACTACGATGAATGAGCATATAACTAAGTTTAATCAGTTAGTAGCGGATTTGTTAAACCTTGACGTTAGGTTTGAGGATGAAGATTTGACTTTGATGTTGCTATCGTCCCTTCCTGATGAATTTGAACACTTAGAAACAATGTTACTTCATGGGAAGGGAAATGTTTCTTTTAATGCTGTAAGTTCTGCTTTATATAGTCATGAATTGAGAAAGCAGGACAAAAGGAAAAACAAAGTAGGTACAGCAGATGAAGCATTGATGGTCAGGGGCCGTCAGCAGAGCAAATCAAAAGAGAAAGGAAGAAGATCTGAAAGTAGAGTTGCCAAAGATGAATGTGCTTTCTGCCGTAAGAAAGGACATTGGAAGATTAACTGCCCAAAGTTGAAGAAGAAAGAGAAAGATTCTGAAGATGCGAATGTTGCAGAAAACAAAGGTGATGCAGATTCAGAATACTCTTTATCGATGTCACACACAACATCACATCCTGATGCGTGGATATTGGACTCAGCCTGCACTTATCATATGACACCAGTTCGAAAGTGGTTCTTTGACTTTAAGGAGCTGGATGGTGGAGTTGTTTACATGGGAGATGCTAATACATGTAAAATAAAGGGGATAGGTTCAATCAAGCTGAGAAATGAAGACGGATCCACCAGAATTATTAGAGATGTTCGGTACATACCGAATATGAAAAAGAATCTCATTTCTTTGGGGGCCTTGGAGTCGAAAGGCCTACATGTGAAATTGGAAAATGGAGTTCTTAGGGTAATATCTGGAGCGCTAGTGATGTTGAAAGCTATCAGGAAGAGTAATAATTTGTATTATTATCAAGGTAGTACAGTTAATGGGACATCATGTGTATCAACTTCCGGGAGCAGTAAGGAGTTAGAGGCAACAAAGCTATGGCATATGCGATTGGGGCATGCTGGTGAGAAATCTATGCAAACTCTTGTCAAGCAAGGATTGTTGAAAGGTACAAAAGTTTGTAAGTTAGATTTTTGTGAACATTGTATTCTGGGAAAACAAAGGCGAGTAAAATTTGGCACTGCTATTCATAACACCGAGGGTATTTTGGATTATGTGCACTCAGATGTCTGGGGACCTGCCAAGACTCCTTCTCTTGGAGGTAGACATTATTTTGTTACTTTTATTGATGATTTTTCCAGAAGAGTTTGGGTGTTTACTATGAAGAACAAAGATGAAGTGTTTGAGATTTTTCTTAAATGGAAAACTCAAGTTGAAGACGAGACGGGAAGAAAGATCAAAGTTCTCCGGACTGATAACGGTGGAGAATACAAGAATGATCCATTCCAGAAGTTATGCCAAGAGTGTGGCATAGTTCGACACTTCACAGTCAGAAAAACACCACAGCAGAATGGAGTATCGGAACGTATGAACAGGATATTGGTGGAGAAAGTTCGATGTATGTTGTCTAATGCTGGGTTAGACAGAAAATTTTGGGCAGAAGCTGTGTCATACGCTCAACATTTGGTAAATCGCCTACCATCATCTGCACTTGGTGGCAAGACTCCATTAGAGGTATGGTCTGGAAAACCTGCAACTGATTATGATTCTTTACATATTTTTGGTTCTACTGCATATTATCATGTAGTTGAATCAAAGTTGGATCCACGAGGAAAGAAGGCTCTTTTTATGGGATTTACTACGGGAGTTAAAGAGTATCGCCTCTGGTGTTTGGATGCAAAGAAAACCATTATCAGTAGAGATGTTACTTTTGATGATTATTCAATGTTGAATAAGGTAACACCAGACAAAATTGATTGTACTCCACGACAGGTGGAGTTTGAGCAGATAAAGATAAGCCCAATTAGAAGTGACTCTCCGACGACAGACGAAGAGTTAAATGAGGAAGAGGTTCTGACCCAAGAACCTTCAGAACAAAGTGAATCAATTGTTGTGAATAGGCCAAGACGAGTTATTCAAAAACCAGGTCGGTTTGTTGACATGGCGGCCTATGCACTTCTAGTCGTAGATGATGTTCCATCAACTTTTCCAGATGTTAGTCGAAATACTGAAAATGGAAAAAGGAGAGGTGTTATGGAAGATGAAATGCAATCTATTCAGAAGAATGAGACATGCAAGTTGAAGCATCTACGAAAAGAGAAGAAGGTTATTGGTTGTAAATGGATCTTTGCTAAGAAAGAAGAATTTCCTGAAAAATTTGATGTTCGCTACAAGGAAAAATTGGTAGTTAAAGACTACGCTCAGAAGGAAGGAGGTGATTATAATGAGGTACTTTCTCCTATTGTTAAACACTCTTCCATTAGAATTTTGTTGGCCTTGGTAGCGAAGATGAATTTGGAGCTAGCTCAACCAGATGTGAAGACCGCAGACATACACGGTCATTTGAATGAGGAAATCTACATTTATCAACCAGATGGATTCAAAGTTGCTGATAAAGAAAATCGGGTTTGCAAGTTGAACAGATCATTGTACAGGTTGAAGCAATCGTCGAGACAATGGTACAAGCGACTTGACAAGTTTATGATGGAGCACAGGTACACAAGAAGCAGATTCAGTTCATGTGTGTATCTGCGCAAGTTGCAAGATGAGTATTACATCTATCTACTCTTGTACGTTGATGATATGTTGATAGCATCAAAGAGCCAATATGAAGTTGACAAATTGAAGGCTCAATTGGGTAAAGAGTTCGAGATGAAAGACATGGGGAAAACCAAATCTAATTGTTTAGATTTGGTAAACAGCTTCCGCGTTTGAGTCGGCGCTGAAGAGCGCCAATTGGAAGCATTGAAGGTTTATTTTTAATATTGAAGATTAGTATTTGGATATTGTGCCAAGGTGGAGATTTGTTGGTTTTGGCACAATTAGAATCCCACATCGGAAGATGATGGGAGTGAAAGAAGTTTCTTAGTATATAAAAGAAACTATATTCACAATTAGCAGAAATCCCACATCGGAAGATGATGGGAGTTGGGGAAGTTTCTTAGTGTATAAAAGAAACTCTCCCCTCTTTGGTTTATTGCACCCAAATTTGTATCTCTTCTTCCTTATTAATTGATAGCCTTAGTGCTCGGAGACGTAGGCAATATTTTGGCCGAACTCCGTTATCAAATTCTGTTAGTGTTCTTTCGTTTGGTTTTTTCTTCTTTTGTGGTTCTGTCAGGGTTTTCCCCAACAGAACCTACCTAATAATCAAGATGAGGAGAAAGAAGCACTGAAAAGTTTTAGAGATCTCTACTCAAATGAAGAAAGTTTCTTCAAGCAGAAGTTTAGAGAAAGTTGGCTTTCTTTGGGAAACAAAAATACTTCCTTTTTCTACAGAAAATGCACTCGAAACTTCAGGAACTAAGTCTTAAGATTGAAAGATTGTAATGGAAAATTCTTCAAGGACAGGAAGCAATTCAAAAGGAAACTATCAGTTATTATAAGGGTATGATTGGAACAAAACTAAAGGGATGCTTGGTATGTGGTTTTTGTACTCAAAATGGGAAAGGGAATAAAATGAAGTAAATGAAGTGTGGAATAAAATGAAGTAAATAAAGTATTTGGTTGATGGGTTTCATTCCAGAATATTGATTTGATTCCCGGATACTCGGGAATCATCCATTCCTCCCTAAAGTTGGAGGAATGAATCTCATTCCCTTGTAATGAATTTTATCATTCATGATGTTCACTCTCTCACGTTTTCTTTCATAATTATAATTATAATATTATATATATATATTCTTTTATAATTATATTAGTCATTCTTTTACCATTAAAATAATAAGATTTTTTTAAAATTTATTTATTAAAATAGATTATTTCAATTATTTAAATAATATTGAGAAATTATTTAAAATAAAATATAAAGAATAAAATAAAAAAAAATTATAATAATTATAATAACTAATAATAATAAAATTATTTTTATATAATTAATTTATATTTTATATATTAATAATAAAATTATAATAAATTAATTAAAATATAAAAACTTAAAAATAAAATAACAATTTTTATATAAAATAAATATTTAAAAAATATTAGAAAAGTTAAATATAAAATATTTTAATAAAAAATGTTATTAAAAATATTATGCAATGTTATAATATATATTATTAAGTAAAATATTATATTTAATTTAATTATTTATTAATATATAATATTTTAAAATTTTTATTTTTTTGATAAATAATTTTATTTATAAATAAAAAAAATTGAATCATTCAATTATTTTTTTTATAAAATAATATAATAAAATATTATATGTTTATATTTTATTAAATTAGAATATATTTCAATATTTTATATATATTAAACAATTATAATATAAAATAATAATATTTTGTATTTTTAATTAAATAAAACATAATCATAAAAAATTAAAAATATTAATCTAATTCAATTACAAAAAATATATTAATAATTTTCTCTAATAAATCTAAACATTATCAATAAAATGGAAATATCCAAACACTATCAATGGGAGATTGAGATTGATTAATACTCATAATCAAATACTACACTTCTATTAATCATACTCATTCTCATTCCACACATCTATCAATCTCATTCCTATTCCGATTCCCTTATTTGAACCAAGCGCCCCCTAAGTAACAAAAGACTCGATGCCAGACTTGGGGTGTTGCAACAAATTTTTCTAAAAAGAGTCGACAATGAGGATGCTGATAAGTTGGTAGCAAGGGTTAGTCAAAAAGAGATCAAGAATGCTTTGTTTACGATGAAAGGAGGTAAAAGTCCAAAGCGAGATGAATACAATGCAAATTTCTTCAAGGAAAACTAGGATGTAGTTGGGAAAGATGTAAGTGAAGGGGTCCTGGAATTCTTTCAAAACAGAAAAATGCTTAAGCAATGGAACGTTACAGTATTGAATCTAATTCCCAAAATCTCACATCCGGAAAAAAAAATCAGGACTTTCGTCATATTTCATATTATAATGTAATTTATAAAATCATCTCTAAAATCCTTTTGCAAAGGTTTAAAACTGTTATTTCCAAATTAATGAGTTTAGGGCAATCAACTTTTATTCCGAATTTTTATATATTCCATAATATACTTCTTATGCAGAGTTTATTGAAAAGTTATAGGAAGAAAGCTGTATTTCCGAGAGTGGTTTTCAAAATTGACATTCGAAAAGCTTTTGACTCCATAAGATGAGAATCTAATCATGAATTCTTTTATGTTGTCGGTTTCCCTAACATTTTTATCGAGTGGTTAATGCAGTGTGTTTCGACCCCTCACTTCATTGTTAGCGTGAATGTCATGCATAGTGACTTTTTTAAGTGTGAAAGGGGAGTAAGTCAAGGAGATCCTCTCTCACCTTACCTCTTTGTTCTTATTATGGATATTTTAAAATGCTCTTAAGGAACCATAAATTCAAATTTCACCCCTACTACAAGGAACAAGCAATAACACATATTTGTTTCGCTGATTATCTATTCTTAGTGGCTCGCGTAGATGTTGAATCTGTTAGTACAATCAAGGAAGCACTAACAATGTTTTCTAGTATTACAGGTTTATTCATTAATGAAGACAAAAGTCATGATTTCTATGGAGGAGGAGTGAAAGAGAATTTGAAGTAGGATATATTTAATATCATGGGGATAAAAGAAGTAACGCTTCCAGTCAAATATCTTGGAGTCCCCTTCTCTACAAATCAACTTCAAAGCTCACATTTTCGCCCACTTATTGAAAAGGTCAAAAATTCTATCTTAGGCTAGGTACAAAAAAACTGTCTTACGAATGAAGAATAGAGCTTGTGAAAAGAGTGACTAGGGAAATCATTGGCTACTGGACACAACAAATAGTCATTCCCAAAAAGTTACGGTTGAACTAGATAAACTGATGAAAGACTTCATTTGGGGTACTCAAGGAAGAGGAGGAAAAAAGGTCAAATGATAAATTGTATGTACCCCAAAGGAAGTAGGAGAAATTGGCATTAAAAATTGTTCATATGAAATCGAGCGCTCACAATCAGGCATGTATGGGCCCTTAAGATGAAGGCAGATTCATTATGGGTCAAATGGGTTCATACGAGATTCATGAAAGGAGAAGCTAGCATATGGACATGCCAAATAAAAAATAAAATGGCATGGTCCTTGAAGAAAATCCTAAGAACCAGAGGAGAGGCATATCAGATGATGAAGTTCAGAATCAGGAATGGAAATGGAATATTATTCTAGCACGATCCATGGTTAGAGAATAATCCCATAATTTTTCGGGAGGAATTTCAATCTATTAGAGTCAGAATCAGAAGAAAATGTCTTTTGTACTCAATTAGAGATATTCAAAAAAGAAAATGCAACTTTATTCTTAGAAGTATTACAGAAGGAGTCAGAATTCTAAATCTGATCAATAATATACAATTCAATGAAAACATTGATACAAAGAGTTGGAATACTTTTATGAATGAAAAATTCGTGGCAGTAAAGCATGGGAGATCATTAGAACAAAGGAGGTGGTGGTCGATTGGCACAAAATAGTATGGTCTTCAAAGGTTATATCTCGAAACCAATTCATTCTTGGCTGACATTCAGGAAAAGATTGGCGACAAGGGACATAATTAAGAAGTATAGGAATATTTCAGATGTCAATTGCCCAATCTGCACAGAAAAAGAGGAAAGCATTGATCATTTGTTTGGGGAGTGCGCAATTGCATCTAAGTTGTGGATCAATTTTGCTCAGAACATGAAAATCACTAAATTTCCAGATACATGGAACGAAATCATAGAGCTTGTAAAGAAAAAGGCTAAGGGAGATAGCTTTTATGCGAATGTTTTCAAATGCTTCTTTGGAGTCTACAATACCTGGAGAGAAAGTAATACAAGAATTCATAGCACGAATAAGAGAACGGAAGGAAAAGTTTGGGATGATATTTTTCTGATGGCAACGCTCTCATACATACATGGAGGGGAATTTCGATTAATGAAGATAGTTGGAAGCTCAGTCAAAGATGGAATATCCCCTATAAAATCATTACAATGAAAGGAATGGTCAAATAGTTCTTGTTTGATGACTTGTTTGTAATTCAATTGTTTGTTGTTCTATTTATTCTGTAATTCAGTTGTTTGAAACTCATTTGGTTTATTCAACAAAGCTAGGGCCTGTCTAGCTTTATTTCTTGAAACTCATTTCCCCTCTTTTGGGTTTTTTAATGAAATGGCACTAAGCCGTTAAACCAAAAAAAAAAATCTTTTATGATCAAATCTGATTATGCTATTAAAAGAGATTTTTGCAAGTAAATTAAAAAAGTTGACTAAGTTTTCATTAAAATAAATTTAATTAATATTAATATTTAATAAAATTATTATATAATTTCTGCATTAATTAAAAAAGGTGAGTGTTCTTGAACCATAGGCTTGTACTGGTATTCAATACCAAGCGCTCCGAGAATTTCTTCGGAACCTGGGCCGAGTAATATCTCAGCCATTTTAGTTTATAACAAACCCGAATTCATTCATTTACGGGAAATGTTACAATAATCCTCCATTTCAACTATTCCATTAATTGAAATGGGTACACAAGCCCAAATTATCTTTTAAAATTAAGCAAGCACAAGTTCAGTCACCTTAATACTCCCAGCAACGGTTTACAGGCTTACACTACCAAGCCCAGCGAACTATTCATCACCGTGTTTAATCATATACACCTTTCTTCTATTTTGAAATCTCAATGTGGGATCACTAGACAGATATAATAAATACAACGAATAGTCTCCAAGTGAGAATTCTGTAGGTACATGCATGGGTATATTTGGGTTGTTATCCTTGAATACAAATTAACTGAGACATGGACAAGAACCAGACAGACAGACAGGTTATATTTTCATTATATATATATAAAGGTGACAAGAAATCTTCCAGAAAGCAAACTCAATGCTCTAGTTCAATATATATGAATTCCCCAACAATGGCCGCATTTTCAGATTACTGCATGCACTTTTTCACTGTTTTATATCTCCATCCTAACTAATTAATTGTTGTTTATATTGGTGACGAATATCATATTGAATTCAGATGATAACAATTTTGGTGGTGAAGATGTAATTGGAGAGCTGCCATATAGATAAAGAACCATTAGTAAAAGGTTTTTACTCGAATTATTTACTTTTGTAATTACTTAATTCATGTTAAGGTACGTAATTATCTATTTTATGTGTTGATGATTTGGCATTGCAGTGCCTATGGTTATCGAAACTGTCTCCAAATCCCACTACCCAATAGAACCGCTCAGGCTTGTGTTCAGGAATCGATTTGATTTTTTATTGTAGAGATTGGTTGCATCTTCTTCTTCTAATGTATATTTATTATCTCCGATTCTAGTTCTAACCATGGTTAAACTCATCTTTCTCCCCAACATACTATAACTTATGGCTACACAAAATTTCTTTAGTAAAAAAACCACTAAAAATATGGTAATGAAGTAATTAAACAAAAGTTCAATTTACTAAACAAAAGACAAAATAAAATATTGTATGGGAAGGCAAGCCAACAAAAAAATAAAAAGTTCCATATGGAATAGAAAGTCTACTTAGACTTGAAATGAGCGCATCAATATATATTGGCTCATAGTCAATTGGATGAATATTAATTTGGCTTATCGTGTACATGAAGTGTTTGCACAAAATAGTCTCATATGCCTATGATGACACTTTTTACAAGTTCAATTTTGCTTGTATAGGAGAGCCTTTTTGAAGCCAACTCTGAGACCGAATTCATCACGAATTCGCTTCATTGTGAGTGGGACTCTCGGGTATCGCATCGGGACTAGCCTTCATGTATGCCAATAATCCCATTGATGATCCTATTGGTTTCATTGTCAACTCCCCATAGAATGCTCGACTTTTTTAATTGTCAACTCCACACTAGAATCTTAAATTAAAGTCCTCTAAGACTATAAAAATGAAAGCTTATTTTAGGACACTAATCAATTCCATATCAACATAAGCCACAATAAACAAAATAAACATTAATAATTCATTACTCTCTCCAATATGGATGTATGAACTATTTCATCAACAATTTAAATAGTATACCATTAATAAACTTCCTGAAAAAGATAAGAATATATAATCTCGTTGCATAATCCAATCAATAAATTAAAAAAAGTTAGCATTAATAATAAAGAACATCAATGATATTAGTCAAAATTCTTCTTAAGATTAATTTTCAAGAGCACAAAAATTTATCCCAAAACTTGGATATAAATAAATAAAATATGTTTAGTTTTGTTTTTAATCACTATTTTATTTTATTGAGGCCTAGTTTGAATTTGATTATTTAAATAACCCATTTTGTTGAGATTAAAATTATGAAAAGTTGTGATATTTTGTAAAGATATTAATATATAATAAAAAAAATTAAATTGATTTTTTAATTTTTAAAATGGAGTTTTTTAATATTTTAATTAACAATTTAATTAATTAGAATATTAGAATATATTTAAAGATTTTACAAATACATTAATTTCTAAAATCAATGCATATTTCTCGTATAGAATAATGTCTTGTATTAAATTTTGGATTCTTTTGATTTATTTAATTTGTTTTTGTAACCTAACATCTCATTGTGTTTTATCTCACTTTTAATTTAGATATTTGTAATAAGAATAAAAAACTTGAGAGATCCACCATACTCTTTGATCTTGATCTTGATATGACCTCTTTAATGAATGATGTTGTTTTGACAAAAATAAAATAAAAATAAAAAACAGGTCCAATTTGCAACTAGGGTCTAAGATGGCTCTACATTTAATAACCCATTTGCAATAATGGTTTATGGGTCACAACACCGGACCAATATATAATGGTTTATGTGGTCAAAAACATAGGTTACACAAATGATAATAAAAGAGATATTTTACAGAAATACAAATATGCTATAATCTATGTTCCAACATAAAAAAAACAAAAATTATCATGTACGATTCTCACAAAAAAATCACTATGGTTTAAATCAATGTCATTGTAGCGACGGAAATTCTAGCTTCCCAAGAAATTTTTATTTTTAACAAATTGATTTTGATTTGGATGAGGTTAAATATAGTGGTGGGTTGTTTATAGAAAGAACTGGACATTAAAAGTGTTAAGTTAGTTTAGCAAAGATAAAAAATAAAAAAATAAAAAAATAGGTGTTTGGTAGGTATTACCCTGTTGGGATAGTATAATTATACCAATAGTAAAATTATATAGGTGTTTGGTTTGATTAATTTTATACTAACAATAAAATTATTGGTATACCTTAAACCTTAAAAAGGTATAATTTAGTAACACCAAATACTTGTTATAACAAGTATTAAATTCTTAATCTTTTTAATTGTATTTTTTTAATATTAACCTTATTAGATTGAAATTTAATCTTTCATTAAATTTTAATTATTAAAATTTAAATATTTTTTAATTTAAGTATTTATTATACTATTTTTTAAAAATCAAATTATTTTATATTTACTTTTATTTTTATTTTTAAAAAGAATTTTAATGTTTGTTTTATAATTAATAATATAAAAAATAATAATAATATAATTATTATATCTTATATTAAATACTTATTAATTTAATAATTAAAAAAAATTATCTTTCATATTTTAAACTAAATTATAAAATAATTATTATTATTTATTTTAAAATAATTTATCTCTACAGCAAACAAAATGGAAGGCTTAAACAAATTATTCATTTTCATTAATTTATTTGTGATTTTATTGTTATATATTTATTAATATTAATTATTAATAAATATTTATTTAATTATAGAAATTTAAATATATATATATTATATATAATTATATAGAATTATTATTCATTATTTAAAATATTTATACGATAATTAAATATATTTTTATTAATTTAAATATAATTAATAATAAAATTAAATAAGATATATATTAAAATATTTTACTATTTTTACTATTTTCTTATATTATTAACCAAACACAAAATTATATAATATATATAATTAATACTCATTTTTATCATTCTAACCAAACACTAATAATATATATAATTTATTCATTTATACAATTTATACTTATATTTATACAGTAACCACACCAAACGCCACCTAGTGTATTATATTATGAAAATATAATTAGTGTAGAATCACATCTTCTTGGTGTAGAGCGCACCATTTAGATAATAATAGAAATATGTCAATTGTTTTTTAAGGTATGAATTTGAACCGTTTTATTGAATGGAGTTTGAATTTTAAATTATGTCCTACGAGCTCAAACTATCACAATTTTATATATTTAAAATTTTCTCACGAACAAACGAATATTCGTCTTTTTATTTAAATCGTAGTATTTTATTTGTTTTAATTAATTTATTAAATTTATAAAAAAATAATTACTAATCTTTTTATTTTTCAACTATTTTTACACATTACACGTATTTTAATGCATAAAACTCGCATTCTAGAATTTGAAACGCGTATATTTAAAAAAAAAAATCTAAAATAAATACGTCCAAATTAATAAATCGTACACAACGTTAGGTCATTCCAAAGTTTTTTAAAAAATAAATATCAAATCTATTAATTATATTCAAAATTTTCAAAACTTTCCTTAAATCACACATTTTTTAGTTACCCAAATCAATTTCAACAAATTAGAATGTGTAAATTTTAAAAAAATACTCATTTTAAAAAAGTTAGGTCCAAACCATCCGTAAATATCATTTATTTTTAAATGTTGTACATAAATTAGAAAAATGAAAATGATACTTTAGAATAAGAAGACAGACATTTTGTCCATTCGAAAAAAACTCAAATTACTAAAAATGTGATAGTTCGAGTTTTATACAACACAAATCAAAGTTCGATTTTCATTTAATAAAACCGATCTAAGTTCGAACCTAAAATAGCATTATTTTTACCATACAAAAATATTAAAAAAATAATTCAATTAATTAAGTGATAATTTAGGTCATCATAGCCTAACTTAATACTCTATTAATAATATGTTAGGTAGGCCGATAACAAGAGTTCATTAAACAAATGCATGCTCTAGTTGACCATGAGAGAATAGTTAGTGAAAAACACAAGTATAAATCACAATAGTGAGTGTCATAACTCATAAGATTCGCTATAAAAGTCTTCCATGGATTTGTTTTTGAGTGGTCAATAAAATTTATACATACAAAAAAAATAGTCTATTCACATCTAAAATGTCTTAAATTAAAGTGAAAGTCATTCTTATGAGGTCATTCTAGTTTCTTTCGTTCGAAAAAACAAATATTTTAAAATTTTGTAAACAAATTATTTAAATTATTAATAAAATGGTTCCTTATTCCCCAAAAATAAATGTTACATTTTAAAAAATATATTAAAAAATAAAATAAAATAAAAGAGGAAAATAAGTTAAAAGATTATACTAACACCAATCAAGCAAAAACAAAATGCTCAACCCCATCGAGATTGCAAGAAACTTTCTTGCAATAAAGACAAGTTTCTTAGTAGTGATTCCTATCTTCATAGTGATTTCAATATACAAATTTAATTTTTTCTTAAACATTAACATAGCGATTTTCAATATCTTTACTGTCTCATCAAGACTCACAAAAACGTCTAAGTAGAAACAAAAAGGATGATCGTATCATTGATTTGGAAGACTAGATTAATTCAAATAAATTTGACATAATGATTAATTTTAAACAATAACCATAACCTAATACTTGAAATGTTAAATATGTAATTCATTTTTTTTTATCACTTCAAAATAATTATTCAACAAGTTTACCAAAAACTAAGTTGGAAATTAGTCTGGTAAGTTTATTAACCCATTTGGCACGATGAATTTATTTTTAATTTGATAGAAAATGTAAGTATATTTTTTTTCTCTTTTCCTTTCCTTTTAATTACGATTTCATTTAAATAATATATATTAATTTCACTAAATATAATCATGTAGAAGAGTAGTTGAGGATCCTATAAACTAATACTAAATCATTTTTCAATTAATATTATATGATACATTAGATCATGAGATTCATGACCTTATAACTTTTTTATAAAATCTAATTGTTAAAATCTACCAAACTATAATAATTAGGGGACAAACTTCTAATATTCAACAATAAACTAGCTGTGTGTACGGATGGATATATTAATTAATAGAGAGTTTAGAACAGCTATGATTTGAGCTTTTATTTTTAATAAAATTGAGTAAGAACATCTCTATTCAAAATTCTATTGAGGGGATTAATAAAATAATTGTAACCAATAATTTTATTAGATAAAGATTAATTAACCTTCAAAATGCAACAATATATATATATATATATATATATATAGCAAAACTAAGTCAGTCACAAAACAAAATAATTTAGATCAAAGTTCCTTATCATAATTGATCTACCCTAAGTTGGAATCAATAATTAATAAAACTTGGTTAATTTGAAAACTTAAGGTAGTAAGTATAAAGAATACCAATATCGACTATTAGGCATTGTTTGATGTGGATTAATTATTTGATCATATTTTTAAATAACCACTATTCAAACAACCAAGTGAGCCAATAAAAATATTATCACTGAATAAAATATATTTTTTTATTGTTTGTTATCTAGGTAATTACTGTGTAGATAAAAAATATTCTTGGTATTTTCATTTCAATAAGAAAATAGATTGAGAACGGTATCAACACAATTTTACATCGATTGAGGTCGTAACTCGTTTTGAGGAGAATCAATAATAAAAAGAAAGATACTCTACCTGTTACACGTCTGAATCTACGCGGATGACTCATAATTGGATGAATAAGATGGGGTGTCGCCACTAGATATCAAGCTTCGAGTACAAGTTGACAAAGAGGTTCTTATCTGTTATGAAATGAAACCCATGAATTGGTGGCACAGATGTTGAAGGCCGAAAAACTTACAACTTTAAGAAGTCGGATCACGTTATTCAAAATGGATGTTTCAGAAAATTACCCCAGTGAACAAGTTTAAATCATTAAAAAGATTGTGAAAAATAAAGAAGGGCTTAGAAAATTGAAAATCAAGGACGTAAATAAATGTATAAAATTTACAATAATTAGGCCTGCAATTAAAAGGGTAGGCAGGCATGCATACAAGAAATATGAAAATGACTTGGTAGATTTAATGATTTCTTTTGGTGAGTTAGGTTGTGTTTTGTATTGTGTTTTCTTCTCTATGATCATAAATGTTGGTAATTTATAACAATTTTGTAGATGTGACCGGATAATTTTGACATATCATATGACAATTGAAAATAATGGTCATTTCCGAGTTTTTAACTTTTATTTTATTGTGAGATTGGAAAAAAGAAAAATATACCTACAATTAAATGGTTTATCTTTTAAAAAAAAAATTAGAGATTAGTTTAGTCATTTTATCACAACAATGTATGTATTTTACCCTTCTAATAACTATTTCATTAGTCTAGCACTCTAGTCTTTTATTTTTACCAAAACTTAAAGGCTTTGTTTTCGGAATTTTTTAAATAATCCACAAAATTAAATCTCACTTCTCTTTCCCCCTCTCTCTCATCCATTAAATCTATTCATTCATTAACTAAAATATTAAAATACTCTTTATTATAAATTATTATTATTTATTTTATTTATATATATCAATACCTTTAAGTCTTTTTACCAAAAACAAAATATCATCGTTACATCAAAATCATCAGCAATGTATTTTTCTCTCTCCAACAAGGCCTTAAAAAGAATTGCAATATGTGGATGAACATTTAGAGGTTGTTAGATTTAGTGTTATTTAGGTTATTTTTAAATAATCTATTATCATTTCATATCAGATTATTTCAAAATTCAAAATATTTAATTAATTTCAAATTTTTATTATAAATAGTATTTTATTAAATTTAATTCAAATAATCAACTAGATGAAAAAAAATTATTGCATAACTCTTTTTTTCTTCATCAAATAACCCAAGATCAAACAAGTTCTTGATGTTTGGATTAGATTGTCACCAATATTGACGATTGCCTTAGAAAATTAAAACAAAACTTAAGAATGACAAGACAAAGGGCGTCAAAAAAACAATTATGCAATTAATGAGACCCCTACGGTAACAAGGAAATGTGATAGGCAAGAGAATTCGGAAAAAACGATAAAAACTAATATTTCATTTTAACTTAAGTCATTCTAAATAAGAATTGAACTCGTTATTTTTGTTCCCTCAGACACCGACTCTAACCTATAAGCGACTATTTTAAGCAACCCTAGTGAAGTATTAATTTTGATATTATTAAAATATTGACTATAAAAAAATATTTAGATTGATTTAAATATTACACTATATATATTACAATTTTGAATTCAATGTTTTGATCTTTACAAATTAGTTATATAATTATTATAATTTTATAAAACATTTTATTATTATTATTATTATTATTATTACTTAAAATCGAGATATTAACAATTTGTGTGAGTTGTATGGATATGCATTTCAGAAAATGGAATGGTATTAATGAAGCTAAGGCAGTTGGGCAGTAAAGGGCCCTGAAGAGAAGTCTAGAGAGAACCCTTCTTGAATGGATGACGTGGGCCCTAAGCTGATTTGGACAACAACCTCTCAATCTGATGTGGCAAACTCATCGCCTAATTTATTCATTTCTAAATTTCTAAAAAATCCCTTTTTATTATATCCAAGGGTAAAGTAGCAAGGCCATTCAATTTTATATTCATAAAAAATTATTTGATAAAATTTAATAGAATAATTATGACATGGATTGATAAGGCTGTCTACGTGTACCCATGTGCTCAACACTTTATCAATATCCATAGACAACTTATCTAATTTATTTGATGGATATACACTTGTAATGAAATACAAAATTGAATAAATTGAATAAATTGAGAATTTGTATCTTTCTTTTTAGGTAAAAAAAAAATAGCTATTCAAGTCACTATCATGTTTTCTTTTTTGATTTCGTGTTAAAATACCGTTATTTACATATAAATTAAATTATTAACCGAAAAAAATCAATTGTTGGGTGTGTTTGATTCAACGTTTTTGTTTAAAATTTGCGTAATAATATGTTATAATAATTTTGTGTGATAAGTTAACATAAACAAATTATAATCCAACTCATTTTATATTTAAACGCAATTTTCTCTACTTCCCTCGTCTGACGAATAAGTTAAGTATAAGCTCAATTCTATCGAAACGGAATCAAACTTACTCACTATGTTTTTAAATTTTGATAAGAGAATTATTATTCAAAACCAAATAAGGACTGGGTTGTCTTTGCTTTTGATGAAGGATAAGATTAGTAATACTTATGTGTCATCCTCATCTTCCAACTTGTTGGAAGGCTTACATTGATTGTTATCTTGATTCATTAAAGATTGATTTTTTATTTTTATTGTAATTTAACATATTTTTTATGAGATATTTGTTTGTGTTTAAAATTTTAATTGTGGGTGTCTATTTTTTTCACTTATATAGTCTAATTTAATAAGAATAAAATTTGAGACATGTGAATTTGTTTGGAAACGTCTGGATCGGGACCGGATTGAGGTTTGAACCAATAATTTATAAAGATTTTTTTTTAAATATTTTATTATATAAAACTATATATATATATATTAATAAATGTATTAAAAAAAATTCTTCAAATTCAGATAAACCCGGGAGCTTTAGGTGTTTTCAAATAGGCCCATTTTGTTAGTCAGAATTTATTATCATTACTTTATAATAAACAAATTAAACTAGGTTTATTCTAAAATAATTTATAATTATATGTTATCTTATGATTAAAATGAAACAGCTAGTCCTTCAAAAGAAAATTGATCTAATTTTTTTGCCACTAAACTCTATGTATGTATAAAATAATTAGTGATGTGCCTTAAATGTGTATTGATCCATGAATTAAATTTATTAGGTTGGGACTTGGGATTTGAAAATAATCTTTAATAGTTTTGTTTATCCAAATATGATTATATTATTATAAGAAATAAAAATGATTTTTTAATAATAAAAAGTTATTATATAAAGTAAATTAACAAGATCATTCATAATGTAATTTATCAACAAAATATAAACCTAAACAAACAAATTGTTATTTGTTTGTTTCCAAAATCATGTTTTGTGGCTAACTATTAATAATGATGACACTGACTTTAATTAGATGGAAGCAATTGATCTTATTATTATTGATTTAAGTTCAAGTTGCCATATTTTATTTATTTAATTTATAGCAAAGTTCCAAAGAACAGATGAATAATTGTATACATTCAAAAAATAAACTTTATCCATTGTTTCATTGTTATTATTTATTTTTAATCTATTTTTTTATTTAAATAATAATTGAGTGTTATGCTTATATGATTATAGTTATGAATTGGAGTTTTTTTTCAATAATATTATTTTAAAAAACATACGGTTAAAAAGTTGATATTTAATGATGAGTCAGCAGGTGAATAACACTTTGGGAGAAAACAGAGTATGATGGGGCGGGCCTTTTGCTTATGTCAGCGTACTGTTAGTTTTGATTACTGTCCTTGCTGGCGAATGAACTTTTTTTTTTTTTTATTTAGCTCACATGACATTCTCATCTTCTTAGATTTGAAGAGATGTGATTTATGTTGTAAACATATTTTGCATTTAAATGTAATTTTCTAATCGAGTATTTAATTATATCACAGATACTTATAAATAAGGCATTGTTCGGAGAATAGTTTCCCAAAGTAACCTTGTTTGTAGTTCACTTTCCCAAACTAACCTAGTTTGTTCATTTATTCCCAAACTAACCTAGTTTACTATTCAAACTCAATTTTTATTTATTTTTTTAATTTTTACCATTAAAATTCATTATATATAAAACTAAATTATTTATATTTTGATATATAATTTAAATTATTATTTTTATAAACTAAATTATTTATATTTTTGATATATATTTTAAATTATTATTTTTATAAATTTAATTACTTATATTTTGATATATAATTTAAATATAATTATTTTTTTAAATTTAATTATTTATATTTTAATATATATATATATATATTTTTATATTTTAATTATTATTTATATATATATTTTCTTTAACATTCTAATAAATAATTGATAAATACTAATAAATTTAAAATATTTTAACTATACTAATATAATAATTATATATTCATAAAAATAAAAACGTTTTTAAATTTATCAATTATTTATTAAATATAATAACATTTTTAATTAATATTTTAACCCTAGAAATATGGTAATCTTTTTATTATATTTAATAAATAATTGATAAATTTAAAAACGCGAATATTTAATTATTATATTGTTATGTGTTATGGTTAAAATATTTTAAATTTATTAGTATCCATCAATTATTTATTAAAATTATTTAATATTTATTACACTATATAAATAATAATTGAAATGTAAATATATATATATTAAAATACAAATAATTAAATTTATAAATAATAATTATATTTAAATTATATATCAAAATATAAATAATTTAATTTATAAAAATAATAATTTAAAATATATATCAAAATATAAATAATTTAATTTATATAAATAATAATTTAAAATATATATCAAAATATAAACTTTTATATATAATAAATTTTAAATGTAAAAAAATAAATAAATAAATAAATAAAACTGAGTTTGAATAGTAAACTAGGTTAGTTTGGGAATGAATGAACAAACTAGGTTACTTTGGGAAAGTGAACGCCAAACAAGGTTACTTTGGGAAACTGTTCCTTGTTCGGATTGGGATTATTGTAATAACTTAGAGGGGGAAAATGAGTAATGATTAGTGATGATTTTGAGAATATGGAAATATTTTTGGTAAAACTACTTAAGGGTATTGATATATAATAATAAAATAATAAATAATAATTTAAAATAAAAAATATTTTAGTATTTTAGGTAATGAATTGATTGATGTGATGGATGAGGAGGAGAGTGGAAATATGTTTGAATGAGTTTGATTATTTAAATAACTCCAACCGACCTAAGTTGGAGCGACTAAGTTAAGTCTTACCCTAAATTTTTACATTATGACCTTGAATAATAATAGTTAATAAATTATGTAATATAATTAGTATAAAAAAATAAAAATAAAAGTAATGTTTCCTAGTGGTTGAATCTAAAAATAGAATAAAAAATGTATACGATAAAAAGTGATTTGCAAGTTTAAGGCAGGGCTGACTCTATGTAAGACCAGCTAGGCAGCCACTTAAGGTTACTCACACACATCAAAATCAGAAAAATAAAAATAAAAATATTTACTTCAACAAGATTTAATCTATAAATCAGTATATGTGTTAACATAAATTTAACTAATTAAACTAAGTTGTTATTGTTAAAAATAATAAACTCATTATATTTATTTAATAAAATATAAAATATAACATTTTAACTAAAAAAATAAGAATAATTATTTTTTCCGCTTAGAACATCTCCAGTGCATGACATGTGCCCGCATTAGACAGCGTGGAAAAGGGCAGGTCATTGCTTTTTTTCATTTTCTGCATTGGAGATAAAAGAAAAAAGAGGACAGTGCCCTCTATGTCGGTCATGCCTCTCTGACATTTTCATAATTATATAATATAATATACTCTATAATATAGGAATATCAATTATATATTTAATTATAATATTTTTTCTTATTTTTAAATAACATTAAATAAATATATATTTTAAAATTTTACTATAATATAAGAATATTAATTATATATTAAATTATAATTATATTTTAAATTATAAAAATATTTTATATTTTATTATAATATAGAGATATTAGTTATATATTATCAAATTTATTCTAATGTTTTTAATATTATAATATATTTTAAATTATAAAAATATTTTATATTTCAATTTATTTAATATTAATTATATATATATATATTTAATTAATAAATATATATTTCAAATAAATTAATATATTTTTCTATTAATTATATTAACATGTTTTTAAGGATGAAATTCTCAAATTTTCCTAAAATATATATAATATAAGAATATTACTTATATATTTAATTAATAAATATATATTTTAAATAAATTAATATATTTTTTTATTAATTATATTAACACGTTTTAAAAGTTTAAATTTTCAAATTTTCTTAATAATATATAGGAATATTAGTTATAATAGTATAAATTAGTTATTTATTTAAAATAATATAAATAAAATTCATTTTTAAATTATTTAGATAAGAGGGCAGGCGGAAGCATTGGAGTGTTTTGCCCAAGTACAATGTGTGCCCGCTTTTTGCTGAGGTGGAATATAGATTTAACAAAATAAGGGCAGAAGTCTTATGCGCTGCTGATGCTCTTAGGATACCCAATTCAGTGCCGCTATTGACTAGAGATTCATACAATATCTTTATAATTAATAATTCATTCAATGCCCTTCTAGTGAGAATCCTATCGGTAACATTTTAGTCGGTTAAAAGTCGTTCCCCTAGATCACTCGATTAGGTAATATATATATATATATATAAAATTATTATTATTATTATTTATGAATTAGTATAGACTTTTAATTTAGTGATAAAACTCATGTACTTAACTAAATCCGAACCATTTAAATATATTAAATTCTTAATTTAAAAATAAAATAAAAAATTATTATAGTTTTAAATGAACCTTTCTTTTTCTTTTCTTTTTTTCTTAAAAGAAGGGATAGAAAGGAATAAACGCGTGATATGATACGGTGCAAATGGAACACAGCAATAATATAAAGTTGCGTTTAATTCAAAAATTCTGAAATAGAAATGATTAATTGTGTTACTTACTTCATAGGGCAGTTCATGTAAATGAAATTAATGCTATATTACTGGTCTTTGCTGAAAGCAACAACAAAATGATTATACCATAGAAATTAAAACACCTTCATCCCCATTATTATACAATATTATTATTTTTAAACAAACTTGTAAAAAAATAAAACTTTACCATATCCAATGTGACTGTTGCATTTTCCTATGGTTAAATTTTATATTATATAAACTACACTTTTTTTTTGTAATTTGAAGGGCATATCCCTAAATAAATCCATGTTAATGTAAAAAGTATATATAATTATTAGTAATTAAACAAATGACAAAAGTATCAATTTTCTAACCTACCCATAACTTGTTTGAATCTTCCTTTTTTTTTATAATTGAAATGAGAATTAGAATATTATGATTAATTCATTCAACATGTTCTTGTTTGGTTTGTGTGCCAATAGGATATTAATTATTCACATTCACGGAAATTTATACAAGAGGTCGTTTGATGTTTGATTATCAGGGGATAAAACTTGATTTTTATAATAGTTTTTAAAATAGTTATTTACTTAACTATCCTTAAATAACAGTACACTACAATTATAGAATATTTAAATTATAAGGAATTTTGGTATTTTATAAATTTAAAAAGATGATTTAATTGAGAAAAGATTGTAGATGTTTTGATTATAGAATATTTAAATTATAAGAAATTTTGGTATTTTATAAATATAAACAGATGATTTAATTGAGAAAAGATTGTAGATGTTTTGATTATAGAATATTTAAATTATAAGAAATTTTGGTATTTTATAAATTTAAAAAGATGATTTAATTGAGAAAAGATTGTAGATGTTTTGATTTTTTTTGGTAAAATCTAAAAAAAAACAATATGGAACAAGCTCTAAGAGTATTTTGATGTTTGTTATTTGAGGATAAAACTTGATTTTTATATAAAAAAAAAACTTTGTTTGATTTAAAAGTTAAAAAGCTATTTTTTAAAGGGTTATTACTTATTTACCCTTAAATAATAGTACAATAAAATTATAAAATAAGCAGACGAAGTATTTTGATATTTTTTATATTTAAAATGACGATTTAATTGATGAAAAGATGGTACATGAGATATTTAAATTTTTGGATAAAATCGAAAAAAAAAACTAGATATTATTTAAATTAGTGAATAAAACGAAAAATTATAATGTCAAAAGTAGAAATTATTAATAATCCTTAACAGTTATTTTGTTAAAAACAAGTAAATTACTTTTATTTTGACAAACTCTAGAGAGATTTTTGTGTGTATATATATATATCCTTTGTATTTTGTCGGTTCCAAACATGTCCTAACTTAACCTTATTAATTATAATTCATATGGTAGTAAATTGGTAGTTGATGTGTCTCTAACAAAAATTAAATAATTAAAGAATAAATGATATCATCAAATTATTAAATAAAAAATTAATTTAATGATTATAAAATAAATTAGGATTAATTTAATTAATCATGTTTTGTCTCACTCATTAGATCTGTAATGTTATGCATACTGAAAAGTGGTCACTGTGAATGACCCTCCCAACCTAACTAATTATGTTTTAAATTTCAAATATTTAATTAAGAAAACAATTAGTCCGCTAATTATAGTAATCAACGGTATATTGTTTCCAACGCACGTAGGAGGAGCGTGAAACATACGGGTGGTCAGATTGAGGAGCGTGAATATAACGTGCTAATAAGTAGGTGGATAAACTATATAATTAGACAAACATATCGTATCGAGTTGGATATAAAGCTGGAGCCGACCATCTTGAGGACTGTGTGGAGAATCTTTGTGCATACATTCAAACAAAAAAAAAAATTATATATATATATATATATATATATATATATATATATATATATATATATATATATATAAATAAATAACGGTTCAACTTACCCATTTTTATTTTTTAAAGTTTTTTATTTACTAAATATATTTAGACTTGGGCCTAAAATTTTAATATTATTGTTCTTTATACAAGTCTTATGCTTTGCAAGACAAAACAAATTTAACGAAATGACCTTAAAAAATCCCTTAAATGCGCTGTGGTTAATTGCGCAAATGGCTATTTCAAAATAATTTGACGAAATTACTCTATCGCGTAATGCGAAGGACAAGATCGTCTCGCGAAAAAAAGTTTGTGAAAAGTCCAGAAAGATCGTGTCCTTCGCGTGACGATAGTGTCTTTCGCGTTACGCGACGAGGGTAATTTCACAGGTTTTCCTTTCGCGTGACAATCCTGTCATTCGCGTTACGCGACGTGAGTAATTTCGTTAAAACATTTTGAAATAGTCATTTACACAATTAAATTTATGCGCTGATCACCTGCGCATTTAAGACTTTTTTTAGATCATTTCGTCAAATTTTCCCATTGCATATCTTTACTAGTGATATTCTCTTTGTTTTTATTATATTTTTAAAAAATATTACAAATTCAAAATCATTATTCTTCTCTTTAATATATATTAAATAATCAAATTAGGTTTTTTTAGTCAAAATCTTTAATTCATTCAAATTTATTTGAATTTTTTAATTAAACTAGTTATATCTATTTTTTTATTTTTTATTTATAAATGTCACGTAAATAATAAATTAACGGACGTTTAAAACTGTTATGACATGACTCAAATTGTAATGATTGAAAGAAAATAATTAAAAACCATTTAAATATAATTGCAAAATAGGACATTAGAATAAAATAAAATCATAAAACTAAAAATACAAACGTACCTCAAAAATTGCCCTCGCCAAAAATCACAAACTTATAATAAACTCTCTAATCGACCCCAACGATTTTTCACGACAAATCTAAAAAATTATCTTAATAATAATATTAAGACATTTTGCACAAGAGTATACCATCATTCAAGGTACATCAATTCCTTTTTAGTTTTATAGTTAAAAATAAAAAATAAACTTGTAATATTAGTTGTTTCCATCCAAACTTTTCAATAATTATTTGAGAACTCCACGTCACTCAATCTTATTTATACTACACATTAGACTCCATATATAAGCTAGTCCCTACAATGAATTATTGGTGCTACATTTTATTTTTGACATGATAAAAGAATGATAAAAGAAGTGAGACACCAATTTCATTTTTATAAGAAACATCTAACAAAGATTTGTTATAATATAATAATTTCCATGTATGTGCCCATCTAACATAATTTCACTAAAATAATGTTTTCACCAAATAAATTTTCAAACATAAATTATAGGAAAACAAATTAGCCAACAAATTGTAACACAATTTTTTTTATATAGAATATTCATAATATTTAATGGATCACGCCGAAGACCATCTAAGTCTTCTTGAATTCTTCGATTAATTTGTTCAAATGTGTCCTATCTATAAATTATTATTTTTTCGGAAACATTGTAAAATTAAAATAATCATAAAATTGTTGATAATAAAATTAGAAATGAATTATAACTTATTCAAATAGTTTATCTCGCGTTAAAAATAGATAACAATTATTGTGAGATTATGCTCGCCACTCCACCAAAATAAAATAAATAAATAGTGATTGATAAATTTAATTTCTCTTGATTTCTTTTTTTCATTCAAATATCATTTAAATAAATGAAAATAAATTGAATAAATAGATTTGTGAAAATCTTAAAAAAACAAAAGAAATCAATTTATTTTTGATTGATAATGGACCCACTATCCTTTCATACCATCCATGGGTTAGATTGGATGCTTAAACCATCTGTATAAAGCTCAAACCTTTGCTAGTAATATTCAAAGACATTTCCCCCACATTAAATCCACTCTCTATTCAAACTGGTTATCATCAACATTTTTCTCCACCCACTAAAAGTGAAGAACAAACTATACACACAGAAACCATAACATAGCTATTACCAGCTGTCCAACAGTCCCTCTATTTTTCTCTCTCTTCTTCTTCTTCTTCCTCTTCTTCCACTTTCCGCGTACACTTCTTCTATCTGCCTGTCCAAAAACTGTAATCTTCAAAGGGGAGAGGAATTAGGGAAAGCAAAAAGTGTCTAGCCATGGTTTTGAACCCTGTAATGCCGAATGTCCTGCTCCTGACGGTGGTTTTATTGTGTTTGTGGGTTTCTTCTGGAATAGCTTCTGTATCTTATGATAACAGAGCTATAGTCATCAATGGCCGACGGAGGATTCTTATTTCTGGTTCTATTCACTACCCAAGAAGCACTCCTGAGGTACTGTTTCTCTCATGCACACTCTCTTCAGAAATATATCATTTGGGTTTCTTTTCATTTTTGTGGGTTTGTTTCAGATGTGGCCTGATCTTATTCAGAAAGCTAAAGAAGGAGGTTTAGATGTAATCCAGACATATGTTTTCTGGAATGGACATGAACCAGAACAAGGCAAAGTAAATAACATTATTTCCCTTTTTTTCTCTTTTTTTTTTTGCCAATTTTGTCTATATACTTATAAAAGATGTTCTTATTCTATATATGCAGTATTATTTTGAGGATAGATATGATCTAGTCAAGTTTATCAAGCTGATTAGAGCATCAGGCCTTTATGTTCATCTTAGGGTTGGTCCTTATGCTTGTGCAGAATGGAACTTTGGGTAATACCCAGAATTTATTCATTTTTCATCATTATCAGAAGAAGATGTTTGATTTTGTTTCTTTCTTCTTCTTCTCTTCCTTCTAGAGGGTTTCCTGTTTGGCTCAAGTATGTTCCAGGTATCAGTTTCAGAACAGACAATGGTCCATTCAAGGTTAGACTTGACAGTTTTTAATTTCAGTGTGTAGAATTCTTAATTAACCTGAGATTTCTGAATGAAGGCTGCAATGGCGAAATTCACTAAGAAGATTGTGGATATGATGAAAGCTGAAGGATTATATGAATCTCAGGGTGGTCCAATCATTCTATCTCAGGTAAATTGATATAATGCTTTTTACATTGATTTATGCATAATCTAACTTTTATTATCTTTGATTATTCAGATAGAGAATGAATACGGTCCAATGGAATATGAACTCGGCTCCCCTGGTCGATCTTACGCTAAATGGGCAGCTGAAATGGCTGTGGGTCTTGGCACTGGTGTGCCATGGGTCATGTGTAAGCAAGATGATGCGCCCGATCCAATTGTAAGCAGTTATCATCAATTTTTATTCGCAATTGTATTCAAATATGACATTTTTTGTTTGTTTGTTTCAGATTAACACTTGCAATGGGTTTTACTGTGATTATTTCTCACCAAATAAAGCTTACAAACCAAAGATGTGGACTGAAGCGTGGACTGGATGGTAATTTGGTAAATTTTTGTGTAATCATCGGTTTAATTTGAATTTAAGATCCTTAAATAGTTGTTAAACTTGCAGGTTTACAGAGTTTGGAGGTGCAGTTCCTTACAGGCCTGCAGAAGACTTGGCATTCTCAGTTGCAAGATTCATACAAAAGGGTGGATCTTTCATTAACTATTATATGGTATCCCTTTATGTTTTAAACACTTTTCTTTTCTTTTTTTAAATTGATTTCCTTCAGTATATGATGTTTTTGTATTTATGCGTCGGTGTAGTATCATGGTGGAACGAACTTTGGAAGGACATCGGGTGGACCTTTTATAGCCACGAGCTACGACTATGATGCTCCACTTGATGAATATGGTATAAAAGATTCTGCTCCTTTTTGCACGTCAAATTCATATGATTGATATGTTTGTTGTTCTTTGTTTAGGACTTAAGCGAGAACCCAAGTGGGGACATTTGAAGGATCTGCATAGAGCTATAAAGCTATGCGAGCCTGCGTTAGTATCTGGAGATTCGACAGTCATTTCTCTTGGAAATTATCAAGAGGTTGGTTGATATAACACTTATTTCTCAAGATCTTATTTGAAACTTATCTTGGTACTGAAAAAACAGTGTTCTTATAATTTTTTTTTTTTGTGTAGGCACGCGTTTTCAAAACTAAATCTGGAGCTTGTGCTGCGTTTATTGCAAATTACAACTCTTATTCTTTTGCTCGGGTCACTTTTGAAAATATGCATTTCAACTTGCCTCCTTGGTCAATTAGCATTCTTCCTGACTGCAAGAACACTGTCTATAACACAGCCAGGGTAAACAACAATTTTCTTTTTTTCTTTTTTGGATTTTTCGCGATTGGCAATAGATGACATTTTTACATGAAGGTGGGAGCTCAAAGTGCGGAAATGAAGATGACAAATGTTGTTTATGGTAATGGATTCCCTTGGCAATCATTTAATGAAGAACCGGCAGGGTATAGTGACAATACATTTACGAGAACTGGATTGTTGGAGCAGATAAACACTACTTGGGATGCCACCGATTATTTATGGTACATAACAGAGTAAGTGTCAACACTCTCAACATCCATAACTGCCTTCGAATTGATCTATTTTTGCTTCAAATTGATGATACTTTTCCTCTGTCAGTGTGAATATCGATGCCAATGAAGGATTCTTGAGAAGTGGAAGATATCCTGTTCTAACTGTGTTATCTGCTGGTCATGCTTTGCATGTCTTCATCAATGGTCAGCTTTCGGGTAAGATCTATAAGCATAAGAAATTGCTAAAAATGTGATTATAATTGAGAAAAAAATAAGGGTAAGAGATCATTGCTTTGGTTTTACTCTTTTTCAGGAACTGCATATGGAAGTCTAGAGAATCCTAAACTAACATTTAGCAAAGGTGTGAATTTGAGAGCTGGTGTCAACAAGATTGCTCTTCTAAGCATTGCTGTTGGTTTACAGGTTTGTCTCTTTCTCCTCTATCAATCAATCTATCCTTTTTCTGTATTCCTCATTCTCTGTTTTTCGCTTTGATTGTCATGGAATCAGAATATTGGCCCACATTTTGAAACCTGGAATACTGGCGTTCTTGGTCCCGTTTCATTAGATGGTTTGAACAGAGGAAGAAGAGATTTAACATGGCAGAAATGGTCTTACAAGGTTCGTTCTTGTCTTGTCGTATTAAAAGTAGGCATGTTAATTCGATAAAATTTAGAACTAATGTAAAAAAAAAGTACTTAAAAGACTAATTTACCCTTATAACAGCGTAATTTGATTCAATTTCAAGGTTACTACATTATCGAGTTCAATCTAAATAATTCAAAATAATATGTCGTGTAGCTCATTCGACTCGTACTTGGCATATTTCAAAATTTTATTAAATGAACTTAAATTCGAATAAACACTTAATTATTTCGATTAAGTGATAAACTATGTTATCAATTACTAACGTTTGAGATTGTTGTCGCGAAAAACTCAGGTTGGTCTTAAAGGAGAAAAATTGAGTCTTCATTCGCTCAGTGGAAGTTCCACTGTTGAA
This sequence comes from Impatiens glandulifera, assembly GCF_907164915.1. Taxonomy (NCBI): domain Eukaryota; kingdom Viridiplantae; phylum Streptophyta; class Magnoliopsida; order Ericales; family Balsaminaceae; genus Impatiens; species Impatiens glandulifera. Next base: position 16,512,996 of record NC_061867.1, on the reverse strand, counting down.
TGGGTTGAAGGTTCTTTGGTGGAAAAGAGACAGCCATTGACTTGGTACAAGGTGAATTTCCTATACCCTTTTCCTCGATCTGAAAAATAAAGACGAATGAATAATAACTTATTGTTCTGTTTTCTTAAGGCCACTTTCAATTCTCCTGGAGGAAATGATCCTTTAGCATTGGATATGAGTAGCATGGGCAAAGGCCAAGCATGGATAAACGGACAAAGTATAGGACGATATTGGCCTTCGTATAAAGCAACTGGAAAATGTAACACTTGTAATTATGCTGGTTGGTTTGATGAGAAGAAATGCTTGCGTAATTGTGGAGAGTCATCCCAGAGATGGTAAGTTAAGAAAGTAACTGTAATTATGTGTTTGTATAGTTTAGTTTGTTTAAAAAATGGGTGTTTTTTTTAAGGTATCACGTCCCACGATCATGGTTAAAACCAACGGGGAATTTGTTGGTAGTTTTCGAGGAATGGGGAGGAAACCCATATGGGATTTCATTAGCGAAAAGAGAGGTTGAAAGCGTTTGTGCTGATATTTACGAGTGGCAGCCAACTCTAGTGAATTGGCAACTACAATCTTCGGGTAAAGTCAATAAACCCCTAAGGCCTAAAGCACACCTCTCGTGTGCATTTGGGCAGAAGATCTCGTCGATAAAGTTCGCGAGCTACGGAACACCGCAAGGTGTTTGTGGAAGCTTCCGTGAAGGAAACTGTCATGCTCATCATTCTTATGATGCTTTTCAGAAGGTAAAGACATTGTTCTATAGACTATATATTATGTCGAATTTGAATAAACAAAGAAACATATTCATTTTATTTGTTGTTTTTGCAGCTATGTGTTGGGCAGCAAGCATGTTCGGTTACGGTGGCACCGGAGATGTTTGGAGGCGATCCTTGTCCAAATGTTATGAAGAAGTTGTCGGTCGAAGCCATTTGCAGCTGAATAAAGAAATCAAGATTTGATTTTTATTTTTTAAATTATCGGGGCGGGTGAAGTTGTAGAAAGATACGACACACCCGCCAATTATTTTAGTAAAGAAAGCGGTTAAGAAATCGCAGGTAATCGCAAAAGTTATTGGTTTGTGTATATTATAGGGGTTAAGCCTCAATAGAAGGGGCATGGATAATTGGTGCAGATTGAGATGCAAGAAGTTGTGTCCATTTGCAATTATTGTTGTTTCATTGTAAGTGTTGTTTCAATCTTAGAAACAATTGTTCAATTGGTTGGCTATTTAAATATGAAGTTTGTCACAAATCATGTTATTGCTTATTTATGTTTAATTGGTTAGTGTATCTTATTTTTTATTAAAAAAGTTAAAATAGTCACGTGAATAGAATATCTTTAATCTCAATAAAGTTTAATTAATCTATTACAATCCTAATTAATTAAAAATTAGTTTTATTATTCTCCTTCTATACTCTATAAATAAATGTCATAAATTATGGTTAAAATGTGAAAAAATATAATACTTAGTCACATAGAAGCCCTTCATCTTTTCTTTATTACTATTTTTTTTTTCAATTCTTTATTCATATTTTCAATTTATCTTGTTATTAGAGCAAATAAAAATTTTAAACATGATGTCAGGTGCCCTAATTTTCTTTGTCTAAGGGAGACCCAATCATCTAAGTAGGCTCAACATAAAGAATATTTTAGTTGAAGACATGCCCTATATTAGTGTGTCATTAATTGATGGTTAAAAACATATCCTATATTAGTGTGTTATTAGTTGGTAGTTGGAAGACATACCCTAAACTTATGCGTCATTAGTTGGCAATTGAAAATTATGCCCCATATTAGTACGTCATTAATGTGTAATTAAAATAAGTCCTATAAATATCTCAAAGGTATTACATTGTAATCATTTAGTATTCAAGCAATATAATATTATTCTTTGTAAGAGTTCAATCTCTCTCTCTAAAGTTCTTATGTTCATTTAAGCAAACATTAAGTGTTGCTTCAAGTAAGACTGACTAGTTATTCATTCTCACGAAGATCGTAACTTGTGCTACACAGATCGTTGATGAAAAGATCGAGCCCATGACAGTTGGTATCAAAGAGAGATGATGAAGAGATCGAATGCAAGTGCAAATGTCGTGGATGAAATTAAGAAACTTTCCCATGGGAACAGAGAGGATCTTAGGAACCCTCGCAATGTTCAAGCGGGAGGATCCAAAACTACCAAAGAAAGGGGGAGATCAAGAGATTCTATCGCTGACATTATCGCCATGTTGGAGAAGATATAACTCACAATGACTTACGGACAAGATAACTCTGGGGACCTAAAGGAACGCATGTCGAGCTTGAGAAGGAGAGAGACGAGCTCCGAGGAGGGATGTAAGGTGCCTTGAACGAGGGGTTGTCTAAATGTCAAGAGCAAACTCAAATCGTAGAACATACCCTCCTTTGTAAGATTAGTACCTTGAACGAGAAACTCGAGGGAATGGCCTTCAAGTTATAAGTCACTGAAGAGGATGTGGCGGTACTAAAAAAGGCGGTTGCACAAGAGTGTGGACGTGCACCTAGAGTCCCTAACCCGACAAGGAGAGACGTTCCAAGACGTAAAACGTATTTATGTGTGATGAACGCAAAAAAGATCGACAACTTTTTATGGGGTCTGGATCAATACTTCAAAGCACTCGGCCTAGTAGAAGAGGCGAGAAAGATAAATATTACCACGACCTACCTAAAAGACACCGCAATGTTGTGGTAGAGGCAAAGAACTAATGACATAGAAAGAGGTATATGTTCTATCAATACGGGAGAGAACTTAAGGAGGAACTCAAGAAGCAATTATATCCCGAAAACGCCATTCGGGAAGCAAAGGCTAAGTTGCGGCGACTCTCACATAGGGGGAACATCAAAGAGTATGTCAAGGAGTTCATTGCTACTCTCATTGAGATCCCTAACTACTTGGACTTGTTCACATTTACTAACGGTCTACAAATGTGGGCAAAACTAGAGTTGGAACGACGAGGTGTCCAAAATCTAAACACTGCTATTGTCGTGGTTGAATCTCTTGTCAAAATGAGAAGCCAAGACAAACCAAAGTCGACCCACGATAGGAGTGACAAATGGAAGAATGGTGGAGACCGTTTCTAAAAGAAGACCCATTTAAGTCTACTAAGCCCAATGATGGAGGAGATCGGAATGAGAATTATTTATTTTAATCCTTTGATTTTTTTTAAAATTATTTTAAGATAAAATAAGTACAACATTTATCCCAAATAATTTTATTTGTTTTGGCCATTTTTCTTAATGAATTAAATTTTAATTATCATAATAATTAATCCAATTAATTGTTTTAATTGGGCTTTGAGCTTGAGGTTAATTATTTTAATTTTATTTATTCGAAAAAAAAAATTAAAAAAATTATTTTAATTTTATAAATTGGATGTGTAGATTCTTAGTTTTTACAATATTGCTAACTATTTTTTAAACCACATAAAATGCAATCCGTCTATTAGTAAATGTTGTACAAGGTGTTAGAATTTTTATTATAATTTTTTATTCTATAAGTTTATAATTTTAATACTCAATGTTTATAAATTGAGATAAATTATAGTTATGGAAAGATATCTAGCTAGTTTGGTAATGAAGAATGATTCATTAAGTCGTTCTTCAGATCATCTCTTAATTTTGAATCATCCCAATTCTAGATCTGAATTTGAACCTAAATCGAAATGTTTAATGTGGGTGGGGTTTAAGTTTTTCAATCCTTTATCGATAACACTTGCGTGTTCTTAAGAGTGACCAAACATTTACCTTTAGTCAGATGAGAGTAACATAATAAGTATGTTATCTATATGTGTTGAGGATCCAACCCTAATATACCATTTATTATTTCGGCCTATCAACGAAATAGTAAATGATGTTTCTATTTCTACACAAATATATTCCCATATTTATTATAAATATCTAAATAAGTTCATAAATTTTATATTTTAATAGATCACTTTAATCAAACTTTAATCTTTATTATGATAACAACTAATATATAATTACTAAATAACACTAGCGAGATTTCCGTACATTTGTGCGGTTAAAAACAAAATAACAAAATAATCATAATAATATACAATTAAATAACTTCAGTCAACCAAAAATCTTATTTTCACCTACTTACCAACTTACTTACGTCAATCAAAATATTCCTTATTACACAATCATCTCCTCTTTATCGATATTTATCCATTCATTTCGATTAACCAACATATTCCTTATTTCCCAATCATCTCATTTTTATCGACCTTTATCAATCTTATTCTCACCCACTTACCAACCATCTCCTCTTTACCGACCTTTATTAACTCATTTCCGTCAAACAACAATATTATTATCACTCATTTATGAACTCACTTTCGTCAACCAACATATTCTTTATCCCCTCTTTATAATTATTACAAATTTGCACCGGGTGAGATTTGAATCATCGATCTTTATTATATATAATGAATACTTAACTATTACACCACTTAAGATTATTAATTTTTTTTTATAATTCTATGTATGAATATATAATTGATATGACTAACAATTATATATATAGAATGTTATGTATATATAATTATGAAAAAATATATATAAAAAATTTAAAATATTATTAGTTTAATTGTTTAAAATGATGCAGTTATATTGCTAAAAATATAATAAATTTATCCATTTTAAAGTTGAATTTAAAATATAAAGTGTTATTAACCTATTTGTTAAAATGTTGAACTTATATTACGAAGTTGCAAATTTGAAATTTGTGTATATCACAATTTTAATTTTAATTTTTAAGTTTATTGGTGGGCGGATCAACCCACGACCTAACTTAAGTATCAAATTATTTTCACATATATATTCAAATTAACCACAACTCTCGACTTGACAATTCAAACACTTTGAAATTAAGAATTATTATATATATAGATAAACAAAATGTTGGAATTAGTTCCAACAATCTCTCACTTGGGTCATATATATATTTCCTTAAAATCTATATGTACCGAAATGTTTGAATTAATTCCAACAATCTCTCTCTTGGGTCATATATATATTTACTTAAATTTTATATTATACCTTAAGAGATCAAAATATTGTTATTATTTTTAAATATATTTATATCAATCTCGTCCATCAATTATATCAACATAGGATTAAAACGATTTTTGTTACATTAGATTGTAACTAAACTCTCAATAGTCACATATGTCAATAAAATCAAATGACGTAGATCAAATATAGGTGAGTAGTGTGAATTAACATGTAGTGTGGTCTTTAACATGTCTAATGCCAGATGGTCCTCCTTTATTACTTATAAAGATCAATCTCAATAATTTTATAAACTTAATTTTTTAGAAACTGAATCTTTAGTGTGCACATAAATTTCAAATTATATTTATATAAACATCATAATACAAACTCTCACTAAAATTGCATATTATCTAAACTTTTAATATCCATATGAACAATATGTTCATTAAAGACCATGGTAGCAAATATTTAGAGAATAAATTCGTAATATACAAGTTTGTCCAAATATGCTAAATAGATAACTAAATATTTTGAATTATTTATTTTTCAAATAATTCGGCTTACTCGAACTAATATTACTGTTAAAATAAAAGACAGTTGTAACCCTCAGAAATCCCACAACAACGCATGTCTTTAACACGTGACATGCGGGCCGGGGTGACTCGAGATTCAATGATTTCTACATTGATTTGCGCGTCAGACATCTTTTTAAAATAAAACATTATTTTTAAAAGATTTTGATAGTACATGAAAACTTTTAAAATTAATAATGTAAAAATAATTAATTTTGTTCAAATTTTAATAATATGGAGATTTGCTATAAATTAATGACAATTTGTTTTTTGTTTTTTTTGAGAAATTCGATTTAAATTAAATAAACATAATTAATTTAATAAAAGATTATTTATTTGAATACAAAGTCTCCAATTGATTGTAGAAAAATCAATAAAAAAAAGTGTACGTGTACAAACGTATTTTTCACCAGAGTTTCGTTTGATACTCGGGAAAGGGCTTTCACGCTCATACCCATCTTAAAAATGGTCTTTACTTATAAAATTGGCTTTTTTTGAATATCTATCATATCACGTTTGAGTTATAACCGATTATTCTTCCGATCCTAATCATCTTATAAGTTTTATATTTATTTAAAATACTGAAACAACAATATTTAAATGTTTGTACATGTTGCGGATGATAACTAGGGTGAGAATACCTAAAGAATATCAGTCATTTTTTTAAAGGAATTAAATAAACAACAAATGGGCCTTTGTTAAAATATTTTTATGAAAATATCCCAAAATATTTAAAATGCATTTTATAATCTTTCTGGAATTTTTAAAAATGATTTGGAGACCCAAAATTATAAAAATAATTTTAGATTTTAAAAGTGGAACCAAACTGGCCTTAGGACCGGAGTGCTAACGTTGGGGTTTGTTTTGTCGGTCGGAGTCCGGAGATCCTTAGTATAGACTCGGGAGCTCTCGGTCGAGGTGCTAAGGACTCTCGATCCTTGGCTGATCTTACCAAACTAGGTGTAAAAACTTATCGGTCCTAGACTAGCATGGGGCTAGATTTCTCGGTCGATGTGTATAAAACTCTCGGTATGGGGCTAGCTATAGGCTAAGTTCCTCGGTCTTAGACTTAGGAGCTCTCGGTCCCAAGTTTGGAATACTCAATCCCAAGGTTAGGCCTCTTTAGTCCTAGGTCTTGAGATTTTTGGTCCCATGTTTGGATTTCTCGATCGTGGGTCTTGGGAATCTCGGTCCTAAGTCAGGCCTCTCGGTCCTAGGTCCAAAATTTATCGGTCTTAAGTCCGACCTCTCGATCCTATGTGAGAATTCTTGATCGGATTTCTCAGTCCTAGATCAAGAACATCGGTTCTAGGTCTCAGTCCTAGATCTTGGTCCTAACTTATTTTTTTAGTTCTTGGTCTCGGTCCTAGGCTAACAGGTCTCGATCCTCAAGAACACAAGGATCTAATTTTTAAAAATCATTTTTAGCTCTATTTCTTTAATCCAAGAGCTTGGGTAGCTTCACAAAGCTCCCATGAACATATTGATCATTATCTCAAGGTATAGATCGACCTAGATGATGATCAATTTGTTTAAAACAATTTATGATCAAATTTTGGGTTGATTTTAAGGTTGTTTTCAAGTGAATGAGATATTCAATACATTCCTTATACTACATATACCTGATTGGTACCAAAATAAGAATATTGCCAGTTCGTTTTGACCAAATCAAGAACTCAAATTTTATTTTTTTTGAAAATTTTGATTTTTATCAAATTTGATTGGGATGGATCAAGCATGATTCAAATAGTTGCCCAACATGTTTACAATCATGCTGGGAAGCCTTTTAGGTTGTGATTCGATCGAATTAAACAAAGAACAACAAACTCGTTTTTTTTTTTATTTTGAAATTCAAATTTGGATTTTTGTTATTTAGACCGATTAATATCCAGATAGTTTATAAATCATCTAGGGATAAATTCTTAATCATAAAACACCATAAACAACAAGCATGCACGCTTATACAATTTGAAATATAAAAATTTCAAATTTAAACTGTAATTATGAATTAGAGGTCGATTAGAACCTTACCAAAGATTGGAGAACACTCTTTGATCCTTAAGAAAGCTTTCTAGATGCTCAGATCCAAGATTTAAGGCCTTAAACAGAAAATTCGAAAAATCCGAAGCTTTGAAGCTTTAATGACGGATTTTGATTTTCTTCGATTTAAGGGTTGTGTGTCACTTTTTTAGCTTCAGAATGACTTGAGGGAGTATTTATACTCATTCTAAGTCGGTTGGAGAAGCCAAATGGGATGAATTAGTCAAAAGTCATTAATGGCTTTTGACTGTTCTTGGCATGTAGTCGTCGGAATAGGCAATGCCGAAGCCTACGGTTGTAGGGAGAATGATCATCATCGTAGGGTGATCATTTTGGTCTTTGAATCAGCTCATTTGGTTCTTCGGAGCTTATATGCTCGGCGTAGCAATGAAGACGAAGATTGAATACCAAACGATGTCATTTTGATGGCATCCTGGCGTTCCGTCTATGTTCCATCTAGCGCCGTTGGCGTTTATCCATTTTCGGCTAACGGAGTTGACGTCCTGTTAGTTGATTCGGTGCTCCTCGATGCGCGCTTCCTTCAATTACAACCAGCTACGCTGAGCGTTCCTGGGAGCTGGATAAAAATTCCGCGCTGATCCGATGGTCCTAGCATGTGCTGCAATTAATTCTTTTAGTTTCAACCACACATGACCACATAATTATATTTTTAATTAAATTCTTAAGGATTTATTTGAAATTGTTTTTTCTTTCATCTTTTCGTTTTAATTTTGAATTTTTCAAATACATAAAATACTAAAATAAATATGACAAATATTTTATCAATTTTATTTTTATATATTTTTAAGATTTAAATAAATAATCTCTTTAAATGAAATAAATACATTAATTCATCAAAATTATTTATTTTTATCCTTTTATTTTTCTAAGATTATTTTGAGACAGTATGGGTGCAACATTTATCTCAAATAATTTTATTTTTTATTTTGACTCTAACTCTTAATTAATTTGATTAATTAACACAATAATTAATCATAATTTATTGTAGGTTTTTTTGTCATGTGATTAATTATTTTAATCTTATTTTATTTAAAAATAATTCAAAATAATTATTTTAATATTATAAATTAAAGTGTAAATTTTTAGTGCTTACAACGATAAATTATTTAATTTTAATGGATTATTATCACGTAATAATTTGAGTGATTTTCTGCATCATCCATAATTTGTAATCCTGTAACAAAATTTTACAGTATAGATAACAAGACTCTTAATAAATTCTTCCATCATATTAAATATAGGAAAAAATTAGATCATAATTAATGAGAAACAATGAAAAAACAAGTAAAGTAACTATAAAAACTATTAAGTTTAAAAAAGAAAGTAAGATATTTTTAAAAATATTTTAATTATTTAAACTGTTAATATAATATAATATAATATAATATAATATAATTAATGTGTAATAATAATAATATATATGTATTATTAAATAAAAGTTTGTGAGAGGCTTTTTTTTTTTTAATAATAGATCAAAATATTTTGAGTTTTAGTTTTTTAAATTATTATTAAACATGTTCGCTTAACACGTTTTTAAACGAAAAAATGTTTACAAGTTAACAAGTTAACGAGAGGCCTTTAGATAGTGTTTGATCGGTGGTACAAAGAAGTATAACATTATTGATATAATATAAACTATATAATAGTGTTAATATAATATTTGTTTCATTTTTATTATTAGTTTAAATTTATACCTTATTTAATTTATACATTTAATTTAATATATTTGGTATAAAATATTAACTAGTCAAACTACATTACACTACGTAAAACATTTTTCTATTATATTATACTTTTTATTAATATTATATATAATTTATTATTATTTAATATATTAAATATATTTTATTTAGTTTTAATAATAATAATAATATTATTATTATATATAATCATTTTTAATATATATTTTTAAATAATTTAATATTTTAATTAAAAAATATTTATTTATTTTTATAACGATTATTTATTAATTATTATTTTCTATATTTACTTATATTATAAATAATATTGATTATTTTATATATTTTTTATTTTTATTTTATTATAATTATTAATTATATTTAAATTAAATAAATATAATTTACATTTTATATTATAATTATTTTTTAAAATTTTAATTAAAATTATGTTAATTATTAAATAATAACAGTATCATAATTTATAATAATAAGCAATATTATTTATAATATAAGTAAATATAAATAATAATAATATTATTATTATTAATAAAAATAATTTTAAATTCATATTAATACAATTTATACTACTTTTTTATAATGAATAACAAACACAAAATATAAATCATATAAAATTATAATAATTTCTTATAATTCATATCAAACAATTTTAATAACTTATAACACTTATATTACCCTATATTATTTATACTTAATTATAATTTATACTTTTATATAATTTATACCCTATATAATTTATACCATATATCAAATCGCTACCTTACTATTTAAATTTTCAAATTGGTAATAAACTCGAGTTCGAATTGTTCATATTAGCTAACGATGTTCATTAACTTCATCCTATTTAAAAAATTCAAAATATTTTATTTAAATTAAATATTATATATATAACATAACTTTTAATTATTTCTAAACCAAACTTTTGTTTAAAAATATTTTATTTCAATTTATTATTAATTTTTATAGTTAAAATTATCAATTTTAATAAATAAAATTATAATTTTAAAATACTTTATTATTTATTATTTTAAATAATATCATTAAGTGAAAATATGAAATATATATATATATATATATATATATATTATAAACATATAATATTTGACAAAATAGGTCTGGTTGATTTGTTTAATTGGAAAAGGCTTGGATTTTTAGAATGGCTTGGAGAGATATAATGACGTTTTAATAAAAAAAAAATTTATAATAAATTATCTAAGTGCCAAACAAACATTTTTAACAAAAATATTTTCTAGTATATAAAGTCTACTTTTTTTTATTAAACGATACTTTTATGAAAAAAAAATCTAACAAAAAAAGCTCTAAATAACTCAATAATAATGAAGACCAAAACAAAAGGTCTAACTTATAACTCAATAACATGCATGATAAGATGAAAAAAAAATAAAAAAATAGATATACTTTAAGCAATAGAATGATGCCAAGAAAAGCGTTATGAATATTCATTTTTAACCATGTTCGTTATTCCTTGATTATGTTATTTTTCAAATGAACACTCTTTGTTTTGTTCTGAATATGGCAAATAAAGGACTTTTAAGAATGCAAATTATTATTAAAAAAATGAAGGTAGAAAAAGACAAGAGTAAAGTAAGGAAATCAGTGAATGATCAAATCAGGGACAGAGAATTTCAGAGGTAGTAAGCCACATTGAGTGATGGATGATCAACTTTAAAAAGAACACCTTTAATTGTCCAATGAACTTTATTCCTAATACACTTTCAACAATTTACCCATAGGTTTCTCTAATTCCTCTTCACATTCTTATTTCTTTTTCTTTTTCAAACAATCACAGCCCTAGAAGCTCGTTTGATTTTGGATTTTTTTGATATCTTATATGAATTTTGATTAAAATATTTATTTGACTTAATTTGTTAAAAAAATAGCCTTTTAAAGTTTATTGACCCTTATATCCTTTAAATAGATGAGATAAAAAAAATGAGAAAAAAGATATTAAATAAAAAATATTTTGATAAATAAAATAAGTGATGAAATAAATGAGATGAAAACAGAAAAAAAAAATATATTAAGTTTTCGATAAAATCTAAAAAAATAATAATAATAAATCAATTCAACTCTAGGTTAACACCTCTTAGGCCTTGTTCTTCTTAGATTTTTTAAATAATCTATATAAAACCAAATTTTTAATCACACTTCTACCAATCATATCACTCATTTCATTAACCAAAATACTAAAATACCCTCTATTTAAAATTATTATTATTTATTTTATTTATATAAATCAATACCCTTTAAGTCTTTTTACCAAAAATAATCAACACTTCCTCAAAATCATCGATCATTATTTTTTCCCTCTCTAAGTTATTTAAATAACCCAATCCGAACGATGCCTTAATTAATGAAAGGCTTTATCAAATATTATTTAATTCTAGTTGTATCTTCACATCAATCCATTCTAATTTTATTTCAATAATAAGTATAATGTTATATATATACATTTAATTAAGTTTTAAATATTTCTTTAAGAGTTTATTTTAAATTTATTTTATTTAAAAATATTTCTTATACATTTTTTTGTGTTTGAAATAATTAAATTATTTTTATTTTATTTTAGATTAAAAAAAAACTAACATGACACCTCACAGTAATGATCCCACTTAAACTTAAAGTGTTTTCAGAAAATAGTTAAGCTATTTCAATAGTACAAAATGAAGAATTTAACTCCAATTATTAATGAATTTTATTTTATAGTCGAAATTTGAACCTCCTGACAACTAATTTAAACCATTTATCCCAAAGTTTCAATTGAATTATGTTTCTCAAATTTGGATTATAGTTTATTTTGGCTAATAAACTCATTTTAATTTTAAATCAAATTATATCCATTCTAATCCCTATTTTATTCTCAATTAAGGGGATAGTCGACTTTTAATGTTTATTTCTAGCCGACAGATTAAAAAAAATGTGACCACAAAGGGTTAAGCATATAACCCGCAAATACATTTAACCATTTAACTAGACGTAGAACTTGTCATTTAACGGGCTCGAATCCATGACTTTTCAAAAAGGCTGGGATATTCACCTCACAGATTCAAACGTATTACGTGATTTATATTACGATATTATATTTTATATTTTGTAATCTTATCATATTATTTATATTTTAATGATTATCAAACATCTTACTCTACTTCAACCTCAATATTTTTTATAATGAAATTAAAAATTAATCTAAAAAAGAAAGTGAAAAATTTGTCGTTAAGTTAATAAGACTTAGAAAAATATAAAATAAATATAATGCATATAAAAAGAATTTGTATGTATTTTCAACATAAATTAATAATTTTATAACATTTTAAATGATTTTAAATTATATATATATATATATATATAATAATAATTTCAAATAAAAATAAATGAACAATCAGCCATTTCAACATCAACTAATAATAAATTTGTAAATAATACATCGCCGAGCTTATTCATTATAAGAAGAGTCGTTAACCTAACTTGTTTGATATTGGGTTTGAGTTAACCTCTACTATTGCTAGTACCATACAAATAAATAAATATAAAGACATAACAAATTGCATTAAATAAGAACTAGAAGGTACTACAATAAAGTACATAATATTAAATATTTAATGAATAATGATTTGTACTTTATGTATTTAATGAAAAATTAAAATGATTATAACACATTCTGATTGAAATAAGTTAAATAATATGAAACATTTAAGAAATAAGCAAAAGGATGAATCAAACTAACCCTAAATCATCCTCTGTATAATTGTCAGTGATGGGGAGTGTCAGGAAACTGATACTACTTCTGTTCTGCCCAATAGAAATATACACTATTATCTATCATAGCCTGGCATGCCTGTAAATTCAAAATTATGAATGAATTTACAATAGTTTCAAAATTTTTTTTAAAAAAAACCCACAACAGTTCACTTTCTAATTAAGTGATTAACCTAGATTGAAACTGGTTTAATGATTTTATTATTCTCTTTTGTCTATAACATATCAAATGTATGTAAAGGAGAATATAAGCAGATATTACTAAATAGTATGTTATATACATTACAAAGAAATGGATCCCTTGTTTATGAAGAAACTCCATTGACAGACTGATCAAATGTCAGCCTACAAATAGTAGTGGCAGCCTTTACCTATTTCTCTCTCTAGTCTCTCTCTTTAAATAGAGCCCATCACCAATAATAATCATCATTCCATCATTTGATCTGTTGATAAAACTGTCAAACTAAGCAGAATGAAGGGTTCTTCTTCTTCTTCATTGTTACTCCTCTTTCTGTTGCTATCTTTCTTTTGCATACATGAACAGATATGGCTATGTGCTGCTAGGGTTCTGGTTGAAGAAGATGATCTGAAGAAGACAACTATTACTATTGCAGAAGAAGAAAGCTTCAAAATAGGGTCAAGACCACCAAGCTGTGCACACAAGTGCTATGGATGTCAACCATGTGAGCCCATTCAAGTTCCTACAACTACCACTACTAAATCTTCTTCACTTGGAATTCAATATGCTAACTATGAACCTGAAGGATGGAAATGCAAGTGTGGTCCTTCCTTTTACACCCCATAAATTAATGTGAATGCCAATATTACTATTGTTGTTGTTGTGTTTGTTTGTTCTTAAATTGGTTTCATTGCATAATTAAAGATAACATTATCCATTAAACAACATGAAAGAAAGAAAGAAAGAAGCAACAAAATGTGTTTTATAATTATATAAGTGAAAATAGAAGGTGGGTGATGGGTGGTTTTCAATTATAGACCATGTACTTGGGAGTAGCACTGAACTTCTGATAGCCCTTGATAACCTTGTTAACAGCATCCAAGAAATCTTTCTCTGTAACTGTCTTCCTCCTTGCTCGAATTGCATACATCCCAGCCTCTGTGCATACACTTCTTATGTCCGCTCCTGAATCAATCAAATTCAACCCATTAATCATCTAAGCATCGCAAAGAACCGATTTTTTTCATCATCAAAAGGACACATTTGATCAATAAGTGACCATTAATAATACCTGTAGAATTGGGGCAGAGTCGAGCAAGTAATTCAAAACGGATATCCCTTTCGCAGTTCATTGTCTTGGTATGGATCTTAAATATCTGGGCCCTGCTCTCTAGATCTGGTAGACCAAACTCAATTTTCCTATCCAACCGCCCAGGACGCAATAGAGCTGGGTCCAGTGTATCAGGTCTAACCAATTTCAAATAAGTCAGAACAGATAAACAGACAACGATCATCAGATTTCAAAACTATTTCATTATCATACCTGTTTGTAGCCATTAGAACTTTAATGTTTCCTCGTGCATCAAAACCATCAAGCTGGTTAACTATTTCAAGCATAGTTCTCTGGACTTCATTATCCCCACCAGCTCCATCATCAAACCGAGCACCTCCAATCGCATCAACTTCATCAAAGAATACAATACAAGCCTTTTTTGAACGAGCCATCTGCCAATATAAACCCAAACAATTCACTTTTTTTTACCTGAAACAATTCAAGAACCAATAACCCCCCCAAGAGCAAAAAGAATTCATGAACCATACCTGAAACAATTCACGAACCATACGAGCCCCCTCACCAACATATTTCTGGACAAGCTCACTTCCAATGACACGGATAAAGCAAGCATCCGTTCTGTTTGCTACAGCTCTAGCTAGAAGTGTTTTACCAGTACCAGGAGGCCCGTAGCAAAGAACACCCTTAGGAGGATCAATCCCAAGCTTCACAAACTTTTCTGGATGTAGCATGGGCAACTCAACTACCTGACAGACATAAAATATTATCAAATCAATAGTATGAAAAAGGGATTAATAAGAAAAAGATGTTCTACGAAAATGCTATCACCTCTCTCATTTTTTCAATCTGCTCTTTACATCCACCAACATCATTGTATGTAACATCTGGTTTTTCTTCCACAGTCATCATAGTTACACTTGGATCAATCTTGGGTGGCAGGGGAATCTGAATCTGATACTTATTTCGATCAACTCTGCATGACAACCACATAAATTAGGAAACGGATAAATATGTCATAACTATTGCTACCATACTAAAAGCAGCATAATTTGCACAGGCATTGTATGTCCAAATAGACTAACATGCATAATACTCAAATAAAGGTCATATAAGTGTATGGAGCCTTCACACAGAAAAAATTGGTGTGTCATCAGTAAACTATGGAAAACATAACCTCCAGAAAACAAGCTACGTCGGTACGAAATATGTCTAGTGAAGATCCAAATTATTGTGAATCTTTTTTTCTTTCGAAATGTTAACAGTTGTCGCAAAGGAAACTTCTAATAATATGAACAATGTTTAACCATGTCGTGAAAACACTGTTCATTGTAGAACACAACCATTAAGCAACATTGAGTTGGTATAACTTGTTGTGAATCTTATCAGTTAATTAATGAAATAATGTTTCTACATATACCCAACTATGAGGGTTCAAGGTAAGGGCATGTTTGTGGGGAACCCACTAAGAATTTTGAGCTCAAAGTTGAATTCAGAACTTTTGAGAATCTTAATTTGGAGCTTGGAGGTTTTAGTTTTGGGACTTGTTTTCTTTGACATTCTTGATTCTCTTTTATATTAACTTATGTCATCTCTTGTCAAAACTTGTAATAAACTTCATTTAGATGGTTTTGGATGTCTTTGAGGTTATGCACTTTCGCATTACCAAGTACTAATGAAAAGGTTCCTCCCATTCAATATAAAAAAAATGTTTTTACATATACACAACCAAAGAAATAATAAAAACATACTATACATCCTTAATAACTCTCTAACTAGCATAATTGCAAGGATTTGGGCATTAGATGTTTCTTAATTGTTGCCTTAATAATTAGGATATCTTGAGAAATAACAAGGATAGACATAATGGTAAACTTGAAGAAATGTTTGTCTAAGGGGGGAACTTCAAAGGGAAAATTTTCATCTATACTAAGGGAAAACTCATAACACAGATCGAAAAAGGATAATGAACAACTATTTTGAGATGGATAGAGTAATATGCTTTGTCTCAACTCATGAAGAAAGTGAAATCTTTAATGTGAATTGGTTTATCCAAATCTGAAGTATGCTTAGGTTTGTATCCTTAAACCCTGTTATCTTAGAAATCAAAATCTTTCATGAAATAAATAATAACAAGCATATCCATACAACATACAGTCATTACAGATAAAGTAGAAGTTAAGCAATAACTGTAAAGTAGAAAAAGGAACCTACCCAACTCTCATGCCTTCTTCAATGTCAGTTGGGGAGACTTTATCACCTAATCCAACAACAAACTGCAAGACAGAGGGAGCTTATTAACAACAGAGCTGGTACACATTTTGAATGAGCCTCGTGTAAACATTGGTGTTCCTAACTGTAGGGGAAATTACTGTCCTGTCCAGAACAGAAAATGGATGGAGATGTAACTAAAGAAAAACAAATGCATTACACATCTTGTAATGGGTATTAGAAGTTGAAAAAAAACCATTTCTTAATTAAAATATGTCATTTGCATGAGAACTACAACACAATAGCCTAAACCAGAAAACAACTCTTCCATTTCTGAAAATAACTACAAAGTAGAATCTTAATCATTTAATTTCAAACACTCTTGTCCTTAATATGTGCATTAATTTCCATTAAAACGTAATTATATATATATGTGAAAACTTCATAGATTCACTCAGCTCAAAGTGCCTGAATAAGGGAGGAAAATAACGGATACCTTTGCAATTTGCTTGACATTTATGATATACTTCGCATCTTCAGTGTTAGGATTGATAATTTTTGTGCATCTGGCCACCTGTTGTCAACAATCATTAGGTCACAAGTACAATATATGGATGATAATTAGAGAGTTATCTGACAGTACACCTGAAGGGGTTGCTCTTCCTGCATCATTTGCTTGTCAGAGACAAGGTCCCATTGACTAGGTGCAGCTAAACCTGTGTCAGACTCCTTGATACCTACACTAGGTGAAAAACATAATCAGTATATCACCTTGCCCACAAATCTGTTACAGAAACAAAAGTCTTCAGAGGATAAAAGTATTGGGTTTTATGTTCTTTTAGCCTCCATGCCTGGAGGTTATCCACCTACTAAAGGCTTTGTTCTTTTCCCCCTTTCTTCTATCCTCCAGGCTTCTTTTTTACTCAATATGAAAATTTAAGTTTTCAAACCAAAAGAAAAAACTGTGCTGGCACAGGGGAATAAAGCTATACCAAAAACCAAGGGAAAGGAAATTACACATAACCTACAATACCAAATGGATTTACTAATGAAAGATAAGCTAAACGTGACTAAGAACAGGAGCTTACCGCATAGGTCATTCACCTTCTTAGCCATGTCCTTGATCTCCTTTTCCGCTTTCTTAATGCTGGATGAGTAAGGCCCCAACCCCTGTAGAAGTCACTTCATCCATATTAACTCACAATAAACAATCTAATTCCATTTGTGAACCAAATGCTTAAGAGCACATTCATACATAAGTGATGCATTCAGGTCAAGTCTATAGACTACATTTTCCTCCACAAGAACAAAAAAATTGTTTTTTTTTTTTTGGAAAACGCTATCATTAAAGAAACCCAAAAGAGAATCCAAAATGAGTCAAGATCAAAGCTAGAAAAACCCTAGATTTGATTAAACCAAATGAGTAAAAGACTGAAAGAATACAAAACCTACAACATTAACAATTTGATTCAAAGAATTGGTCTTTAGCCTACTCTAGTCAGATGCAGTTCAAATTAACAAAATAAATCAACAATTGACATCCATAAACGAAAAAAAGATGTTCTTGAGATCTAAAGCGCCATGAACAAACTCGAGATTCGGAAATTCATAGATCCAACTGATACAATACTAGAAAACAATAAAATTCCGACATCGCTAAGTGCAAAGCTACATAAATGGAGGTCTAGTAAATAGCAGGTGAGGTGGAGTGTAGGAAAGGAAAAGAGAACATACGTAAGTCTTGAGAAGAGCGATATCGTCCTCATCGAGAGGTCTAGGGTTCTTCTCGTCCTTAATATCGTCCTCCGGTTCAGGCGCCATTGTCAATTGAACTAGAGAGGCGATGAAACGAGGAACAAGAAGAGAAGAAGAGTAAAGAAGAGGAAACCTCAGTCTTCTTCTTCGCTTCCTTTCTTATGTGCTTTTTCTATTTCTTGGACAAGAAATAAACTGTGCGTTGTCTTAAATTTATTTATTATAAATAAATCAAATCTGTTTACAAATTTATTTTTGAATAAAAAAGTTTGAGAAATGAGATATAATAATTCAATTAGAGGGTATATTTTATCTAAATAACTAAAGGAATCTAATTTGAAATATATTAATTAGACTAGGATAGATACAAATAAAATTTATAAATATTTGATATTTAGTATAATTTGTGTGAGATTGTTAGTTAATTTGATTCACACTTATATACATTTTCTTAATATTAAAATGTTAATAAGATTATACATTTTATTGGTTATACGTTTAAATGTGTTTAATTTCATTTATATACGGTAATTTATTGTTATTGTACCTATTTATCATGTAATCACGATTATTTGTGATTATAAGTTAAATCAATGTTTTTTTAATTAATTTTGATTGACTATTTATTTTAAAACCATTTTTCAACTTAAATCATCCCAAACCATTAAGTATTGACTAAGCTATGATTTTTTAAAGTTGATTTTCTTTTGAATTTCTTCTTTTAACGGTTTTATGTAGACAAAAATTCTACGGGCTGTTGCGAACAACTCAGACCACTATAGAGGTTAAGCTTGGACTTGTTGGAAATGTGAGTTAGTTAACTACAACTTTCAACTTGTTCATCAAAGTCAAGACATGTCATAAGTTCATGCATATTTCGATGGAACATTAATGGTCTCGAATTAGACATCTTGGATTATGGGCAACATAGCACGAGCTATGGGTGCTGCTTGGTATCAATTAAAAGTTAACTCAATGACATTTTTAACGATAACTCACTTGCTCTGAATAGTTGAGTAGAACAAAAGTTTTGAATTTTTGAAGTGAAACATAACGTTAGTTTGCTCCAGGAGTCAGGCTGGTACACTTGCATCGACTTGTGAGGGTATGAAAAATCTCTTAAACATTGAATGACGACATTAGACCGATACCATTCGATCGGTTCATGTCCCAGCTTTCCACGCATGGGTAAAAATTCCTTTTTGAAGCATTGTGGTTCAAATTATGGATTTAAAACCGAAGGTATGTCAATTTTGATCCAATTTTGGACACCTTGCCTTTATTTTGAAGTTGCATTACATTCAAGAGCTTCAAACTAAGATTGGGCTGAGATGTTTTATAGAGGACTCTCGCAGCTTTCCAAAACATCCAAAATCATCAAATATTGCGACATATATGTTTTTTTGAAATTTGGTGTTTTGTTAATCTTTCTCCAGCCGAAAGACACTAAATAAAGAACAAACAAATGTCTCCTCTGTGCATACGCTCCATTGATGAAGACAGTGACGTCATCCCGCGTGGTTGACTGGTCCTGGCACGGTTGATTTACGTTGACCAAATCTTGAACCGCACGAGTTTACTTGTTTTCTCCTTTTATATCTTTAGAGCACATTCTTAAAAAATTACAAAAAAAACAATATTATACTCAAAATTATAAAATTTTCAAACCGTTTATTCTAAATGTATTAGCTATTCCAAATTCTAAGTGTTTTTGCGAATTTGCGTTTGGACACGAAAACAAGCGTTTAAATAGTTGTTATGTGCATTTTTCAAAATATAAATATTATACTCAAAATTCATGATTTTCCATACCGGTCTATATGAAGGTGTTAGATCATTCACAATTTGAGTAGTTTCAAAAAGTGACATTTGAATAGTGTTAAAATAGGCCAACTAGAGCTGGTTTGTGAAATAGTTATGATATTTTTGGTATTCCGGTCAAATTATCGAGTATGATCATCATACTAGACCGATCATAGTTATTTTAATTTCGGGGTATAAAAATATGATATCTATAGGTTTATTTCATTAGTCATTTAAGGTCACACCTAAATTGAATTGTATTATTTTTTATTCAATTAGTACAACGCAAAAAGATATATCGGAGGCTCGTTTTTCGACAAAGGAGGTTGAGGGAGTTATTAAGGGGTACGTAAATGATAAAGCGCCAAGATGTGATGAATTTATTTTGACTTTTTATGAAGGTGTGGTCTTTTTTAAGACTAAAATTATGGAAACAATTAATCATTTTTATTGTTTCTCATTATTTGAAAATAGTTAGAACTCTACTTTGATATGTCTCATTCATAAAAATTTAGAACTATTGACGTGAAGAACTTTAGTCATATCATCCTTGTTTCGTCTTTCTATAAGATTGTCTCAAAATGTTTGTTCAACAAATTACAGAAGGTGTTAGAGATAGTCATATCTAATAAATAGACGACATTCATCAAATGATGACAAATCTATGATGCGGTATTTAATAACCAATGAGTGCATTGACTCATCTAATTTAAGAGGTGACAAATGTACTTTTGTCAAGATAGACATTTAAAAAGTTTACGATCACGTCAATTGAGTGTTTTTGTTTCATGTAATGGACAAAATGAGTGTGAAATTAATTGGTTCAATTAGATTTTGTCTTTCATCGATTAAATTTTCTTTCATTGTAAATGGAAGTTTTTAGAGACTTTTCAAGAGTTCTCTAGGGATTAAATATGGCGATCCACTCTCTCTTTTCTTATTTGTCATTGTTATGGAAGCCCTCTAAAAAATGATGGTTCGTAGAAAACTCGGGATTCATGCATGGAGTGAGTTGTGGGATAAGAATGTATCATTTCACCATATCACAATTGTTTGTTGTTGATAACGTCTACATAGTTCAAACCACCTACATGAATTTTAAGCATCTTCGGGATATTTTATGGTTATTTAGTGCATATTCTGGTCTTCGAGTTAATCTTAATAAGTTAGACATTTTTTTCTCATATTCTATTCGAATAGAAAAAGGATGAGGTTGACAAACTTTTTGGGTTCATAATTAGCCATTTTTCGTCAACATATCTTGGTATATCATTGAATGTTAATTTATGATTCAATGTCTCTTAAGACTCTATTATCACTAAAATGGAATGTAAGCTATCTAGATGGAAAACAATATTGAAATGGGTCGGTTAATCCTCAATTAAGAGTATGTTGTCATTTATACTCACATATATGATGTCTTTATTCACTCTCCCAAGAATGTGGTGGTGAAAATGAAGAGAATAATGTGTAAATTTTTTTGAAGATTTTTCTAACTCATCGTTTTGTCATCTAGTTAGATGGGATAATGTTAAATGTTTTACAGATTAAAGAGGTCTGAATATTTGAGATCTTATTTCCTTTAATAAGACTATTTTATCGAAATGGTGTATTAGATTTATAACGGATCGAATAGTTTTTGTGCATTGATGGTCAAATGTAAATATGGTCAAGATTGATCTAGTTGGTTCACCAAATGTCTAATTATCCAACGAGTGTATCATTTTGAGGAAATTTATTCTATGTGGAAAAAATTTGCGTACAGTCCAGATTTATTGTGTGGATGGATTTTTTATTAATCTTTGGGACGACATTTGGTGTAGTTTCAAAAGTCTATATGCGGCGTATCCTAAACTTGCTTCTATTGTTATATTTAGAAATGTCACAATTAAGAACATGTTTGATCATCAGTCTAGGGGTATCTCTAACCGAATTAGATATATAGAAGATTAAACATTATGAATAGTTCTTCCCATAATAGAGTTTTACTTTTGGTATAACGCAAGTAAGTGTCCTCTTCTAAACAAGACATTATGCGTTGACAAAACATTGATAGGTTATATGTAGGCATTACTACAATTTGTTCACTAAGATATTCTATATTATGTTTTATTGGGAGAAACTTTAAGTCAAAGATTCAATCCAAAATCTTGTTTTTTGGATGAAACGTTATTCAAGATGAAATGGATGATATGTGCATTACAAAAAAATGTATTATGATAAGTCGCATGTGTCACGAGAAGTTTGAATTGACAATTCACTTAATTTTGCATTATTGAGGTGTGACCAATATTTAAAGTCTCTTGTGAAGTATTATTGAGATTCAATAGGTGATGCCCAAAGTTTTGAGTAGTTGATAAGAAGTTTGAATTGATGCGGCTTATATGATATACCTATATATTTGGGTTAGCCGAACTTACAATAATCGTCTGATATGTATCATTTATAATGTTATTATTATGACACTTTCTGAAATTAAAATCCGACAGTGTCGATCAGTGAATTAATCGTTTTGCTCGAAAACCTACGAGCTCGATAATATATTGGAGAACGTAGTTGTATTTTATTATTTTTAATATACATAATCATTAAAACAGATTTAATAGTAGATTCGCTATCACCCATATAAACCCATTTACAAATTTTTTACATTTTAATTTAGATTTAAATGAAAAAACACAAATAAATTATTTCTAAAACTTTCTAACATTATTTTCTAATCTAAATTCATATATTGATAAGAACAAAATAAAATTATTAAAAAAAAAAGGTGAAATCTACTATTCTCAAGCTTTCCAAAGCCATCGATGTACATGTCTGCCAAATGCGCCATATATACTCGTGTTTTAACTTTTAGCTATTGATTGATGTATAAATAGATCCCTAAACTAAAAGTAAATGCAAAATTACACCATATCTTAATAATTGTCAATAATTTAACAACTTGTTAATATTTTAAAGAGACGTGGGAGTGGGTAATAATATACACATAATATTTATTATTATGTAACTGCTAAATCCGTGGGGAGCATGTAATGTAGTTCTTGATACACCTTCCTGTGGTGAATTGCAAAATATAATGTTTTAATTGAATATTTAATTATTGAATACATCTAATCGAATTACAAATATTGTAGGATCAATTAATTAATAATTCTTGGAAGAAAAACCTATAATCAACAGGTGTTGTCCACAAGTATAAAAGAGACATTTGAAAACCTACACTTTTGCATAATTTAATTCTATCATATACAATGGACGCGGCAAACAATTCATTCAAGCACTATGGAAAGATCGAAGAAGAACCGAACCAAGATCTTGGTTCCTTTCGTCGCAAGTCAAGAAAGTGCAATATTGTGTTAATCATGATCTCAACTATCTTTTTGGTGGCCATTGTGGTTGGGGTCGTGGTTGGTATCGACAAACACAAGTTGTCTACGAAAGGTTCCTCCTCGGACCTTCCCCCGGTTAGTGCCTCGATTAAGGCATTATGTGCCGTGAGTCAATATCCAGGCTCGTGTTCATCGAGTATTGAGTCGCTCAATACTGATAATTCAATTGATCCTAAAAAGCTTTTTGAGTTGTCTCTTCGTGTTGTTGCGAATGAGCTCTCAAAGTTGGCTACATTTCCCAAGTTGATGATGGCTAAGGTCGATGATGGACGGGTAAATGGTGCACTTAGTGTTTGCCAAGAGGTTATTGATGATGCTATTGGTAGGATCAACGACTCGATTTCAATTACATCCATGAACAAGGTGGAAGCTACTTCGATTGATGACTTAGAGACGTGGCTTAGTACTGCTGTTACCGACCACGAGACATGCCTAGACGCCCTAAACGAGGTGTGCAAGACTTGTCTTTTTTTTGTTCACATTTTTGTTGTAGTGATCTTATAAAATAGACCATAAAACACTAGTTTCTTAACTATATCTTAGAGCTTAATTAATGAAGGGTTACTTGAATATAAAATGACATTGTGAAGAAAAAAAAGTTATTTTGATATAAAGATTGGATTATTTGATTTATTTTGATAAACTAATTAAAATATATTATTATTAATTTAATACTTTATAAAAAAATAGATAAATGATTATTTGAACTAAACACAAATAATTTATGGTTAAATAAGACTTAATTTATAATATACAATCTTTTATGTTTGATTATATTTTTTGTATTTTATCTAAACGTCAAGAAAATAATAAAAATACACATTTTATTTTATTTTACTTCAATATATTTATATGTGGATAAACACAGATAACTTAAATTTCAATAATTTATACATTAAAAAACGTCAAATAGTCACTTCATTATTCAAATAAATTATCAAACAATGTATTATCTTCTTTCGTCTCTTAGTAATTGACTCGCTAAAAATAGGTAAACGCCACGATGTTAGAAGAAGTAAAAGGGTTGATGAGAAACTCAACCGAGTTCACGAGCAACAGTTTGGCAATTGTGTCAAAAATCCTAAGTGTATTATCATCGTACAAGATCCCAAACCGTCACTTATTAGGAGAGGAGACATCGTCATTCCCAGATTGGATGGGACACAATGACCGCAAGTTATTAACGACGACAACAAATCCAACACCAAACATTACTGTAGCTAAGGATGGGACCGGGAATGTGACAACTATTATGGCTGCGGTGGCTAAGATTCCAAAGAAAAGCAAAACAAGATACATTATTCATGTGAAGGCTGGAGAGTATGTTGAGAATGTGCAGTTGAGTTCGTCGTTCACTAACGTTATGATGTATGGCGACGGCCAACTCCTCACCGTTGTATCCGGTAGTCTCAACTTTGTCGACGGCACCTCGACATTTTCAACCGCTAGCTTTGGTAAATGCCTCAATTATAACCCATTTTATATGGTCTTGGTTCATTATTACTATTATGCTTTCTTCGTAACATTACATGAAACAAAATAATCAAATATCAACATAAATTAATATATTATTACATTTCTTTTGAACAAAAACATAAATTAGTATATTTTTTTAATATAATCTTTATCACAATTATCGTATTATTAAAAATTATAAAATTTAAAATAATTGTTTAATTATATATATAATCATGATCATATATTGCACCACAAAAAAAAGTTTGTTTTGCAAAGGAATTTACCAACCAGATAAAAAGTTACTTTCACTATCTTCATTGAATTAATGGGAACATATTGAGTTACTTTACAAACTATTATTTTATTATAATCTATTGTCATAATAATCAATATTTTAATTGAGAGTTATCAAAAACAAAATAAAATTGAATGTAGTCTTTTTTTTGTTTGAATAATTCTTTTTTTTTTTAATGAATAATGATCCAAATTAAAATATGATTTTTTTGCTGCATTTTGTTTAAATCATTCTCTAGATCATGATATTATAATATATTCATTTTTCTTTATGATTTTTCTTTTTCTTTTTAGTAAATGTGTAATTTTTTAAATCATTGTAACTAAGACAAGTCGAGATAATAATCATGGCTCTCTTCATACTTAGAATTTTTCAAATCATGATTAATATGAACACTTTCATACCAAAACAATTCTTCATCGATCTCCAAATGGGCTAATAAAGTTTTCGACATTTATTTTTATGACTAGCTGTTATGGGCACCGGTTTTATCGCAAGAGACATGGGGTTCGTGAACACAGCGGGTGCAATCAAGCAACAAGCTGTGGCTCTTATGTCGACGGCTGATCAATCCGTCTTCTATAGATGTTCATTCAATGCCTTTCAAGACACTCTTTATACATATTCCGGTCGTCAATTCTATCGCGATTGTAGTATTATTGGTACTATTGATTTCATTTTTGGTAATGCAGCTGTTGTATTTCAAAATTGTAGCATTCTCCCAAGACAACCACTTCATGGGCAATTTGTTACTTTAACCGCTCAAGGAAAAACGGATCCAAACCAAAATACCGGAATTGTAATCCAAAAATGTACATTGTCACCCTTCGATAGTCTCACGTCTCAAGCTTATTTAGGTCGACCTTGGAAAAATTATTCGACAACCGTGATTATGCAAACTCAAATTGGTTCTTTCTTAAATCCCGCCGGTTGGATTTCTTGGATTACAAATGTTGTTCCTCCTAATACAATATTCTATGCCGAGTATTTGAACACCGGTCCGGGATCTAGTAGAACTAAAAGGGTTAATTGGGCGGGATACAAGCCTCAATTGAGCACGAGCGAAGCGTCAAAATTTACGGTGAAGTCTTTTATTAGTGGTGAATCATGGCTCCCGGAAACTAATGTAACCTTTGATAACTCCTTGTGAATGCTCACAAATGAGATTGCTTTTGGTTTTGTTTCTTAAGAAATAAAGTTTGTAGTCCCGGACACTCGTATTTATTTTTATCGAACTTCACTCAATTGATTTTAACATGAATTCATATGGTTGTACGTGATACACGTATACATTATTTTAACTATTCTATTTAAAATTGTATTGTTATGGTCCTTATGGATGATGTTGCTTAAGTTTGAAGTGAATGGAATATATATATATATATTTTTTTTTTGCTTAGTGAAGAAAAAATGTCATCAATGAGTAGCACTAGTTAGTTACATCAGGCTCCTAACAAAGGAAACTAAGGCTGAAAAATAGCCACGATTACAAATGAATAACTTAATCAAAGTAAACTAACAATCCTACAAAATAGGAATTTATTCCAACTAGTCTTAAAGACTAGGACAACTACGAACTCTTTTATTCCAACTAGTCCTAAAGACTCAGACAACTACCGACTCTTTCAATCTCTCCCTTAAGCTAATGTCATGAAGAACCATTAGCTTACTTCTGCAAAATCACACATATCAAGCGAGGCTCGAAGTTTCTGAGACGCACCTTCAATGACTTGGTCATGATATCTGTAATTTGATCAGCACTTGCACAGTGAACTAATGAGATAGTTCCTTATTCTGATAAATCCCTTAAGAAGTGAAAATGAACATCGATATGCTTGCTGCGACCATACATAACTGGATTTCTGGATAACTTGACTTGTGGAACTGCTGTCACATTTTATGTTTGTACAACTCTTTCTTTCATAGATCATCACCTTGAGTATCCTCTTTATCCAAATGGCTTGACAAACACATACAGTCGTTGCCACAAATTCTGCTTCGGTAGTAGATAATATCACAATAGGTTGTTTCTTCGAACTCCAAGCTACAACTCCTGAACTGAGTAGAAATGCATATCCACTAGTACTTTTTCGATCGTCACTATCACTGACATAATCGATGTCAGTGTAGGTTTCAAGTTCCTCCGGTTGACTCTCTTTCTTGTAGAAAATTCCCAGATTCATCGTTCCTTTTAGGTATCTAAGGACCTTTTTTTGCAATTTGCAGATGAAGCATAGTGGCTTAGCCATATACCTACTTAGCAAACTTGTAGCATACATTAGATCAGGCCTCGTGGAGGTGAGGTACATAAAACTTCCTACAATTTGTTTGTAGTAAGTCTCATCCACAGGTACTCCCTCTGCATCATTGTGAATCTTCAACCCTGACGCAGTAGGATTGCTTATTGAATTTCTCTATAACATCCCAAGTCTTTTAAAAACTTCTTCTGCATACCTTTTTGATAGATAAATATCCCTTCTTTCTTTTGTAAAACTTCAATACCCAAGAAATAATTCATACATCCCAAATCTATCATGTCGAATTCCCTCATCATTGATGTTTTAAACTCCATCATCAAGGACTCATCACCACAAGTGAAAATTAAATCATCGACATAGATGTTGATGATGATAACTTTACCTTCCTTGCTTTTTTTGGTGAAGAGGGTTTGTTCACTGTGGCAGTCCTGGAATCCCTCCTTAATGAAATGAGCTTTGATTCGACTAAACCAAACTCTAGGATCTTGTTTTAGTCCATACAGTGTCTTGTGCTCTTGATACACCAGTTCTTTACTTCTTTTCTTCTCATAGCCTCTAGGTTGATCAACAAACACTTATTCGGTCAGGTCGCCGTGCAGAAACGCTAACATTATATCAATCTGGTAAATTTTCTATCCTTTATGAACTGTTGATGTTATTACCATTCTCACTATATCTAACCTAGCCACCGGAGCAAAAACCTCGGAGTAGTCGATGCCCTGTTTCTGAGAGTAACCCTTAGCTACTAGGCGAGCTTTGTGCTTTGTGATCTTCTCATTTTCGTCACGCTTTGTCTTAAAAACCCATTTGACTCCAATATTTTTGGCGCTTTTTGGTAACTTTGTGAGAGTCCGGGTGTTTGTTCTTCTCTATGGAACTGATTTCACTATCCATTTCTTGCCTCCATTTTTGTTCTTTCACTGCATCTTGAAAATGAGTTGGATCTTCAGGACCCATATCTTGCAACATATTAATGTTGTCATCATCTAACAAAGTGTCTCCACTTACAAAATCATTCATCCAAAAAGGAGGTCTTCTTACTCTCCCTAGAACTTGTGATTCTTCCTCTTCAACTTGTGGTTATTCCTCATTATCCGACTCTTCCTCTTGAATTTGTGGCAATTCCTCATTATCCTCTTCTGCGTTTTCTACCGCTTTATTACCTCTGATAGGATCAGTGCTAACAATAGAGACTAAGGTCTGACTATTGATAACAGTTTATGACAAACGATTCAATTTTAACTCTATTAGAAGTTAAAATATGTTTTTATTCTTCACAAATCCTTCGAACTCTTAAAACGATTTTAAGTGAGGAAGTGTTCGTCGGATTTGAAGCTTTGAACCAATGAAAGATGAAAGACAGGAAGTAAAGAACATCGGGAGTTGTTTATGGATGTTTGGAGCAAACCCTCCTACATCACCCCTTCTTCCACAACCGGAAGGATTTCACTAAATTCTTGGAATCAAATACAACTTACTGAACTAGCTAACACTCTGTTGAACAGAATAACTTTTGTTCAACTTACAATATTCTCAACAATATCTCTTAGTTAGACAGTGATTCTCTCTCTCTTGAACTTGAAGATTGTAAGAAATTAGTAAGAGCAAGAGTGTGAGCAATTAAGATTGGTAACCGGTAAATTGAGAGAGAGATTCGTTTGTTGTCTTTGAGCATCTATTTGTAGTAGAAGGACACCAACGCTCGAATCTTCTTCATGGACACGTGGCAAGCGTCCATTGGAAGGTCTCCCATAATATCAGAAATCTGCAGACTCTAAGCAAATGGATCGTGGCCGTACCAAAAAGGTAGTGCGCTGAATATCCTCTCTGATATTGTCTTATACTGGACAAACTGTTGGAAAGACATTTGCGTACGTGGCGTTCGTTCATTGGATACAATTATCTGGCTTGTCAGACTGCACATGAATGAGTGGAGAAGAGTAGTAGATAGCTAGTTGATTGTGGATAGACGTATGCTAACTTCAAACGGCTGTTGAAGCGAGGCATTAGGCGTGCTCCATTAGACTACCAAGTCTAAGAGAGTTAGACGTCAACGTCTAACTGCGCGTTCCATTAGACTACCACGTCTAATGGAGTTAGACTTCAACATCTAACTACGTATCTGTTAGACTTCAACGTCTAACTACGTATCAATTCAGACTTGTCTGAAGGAGTTAGACGTCAACGTCTAACTTCGCATCCCATTAGACTGCAACGTCTAACTACGCATCTTTTCAGACTTGTCTAAAGGAGTTTGATGTCAACGTCTAACTTCGCATCCCATTAGACTACCACGTCTAATGCGTTAGACTTCAATGTCTAACTAAGTGCGTTGACTTTGAAATGTCTGTTCGCGCGTTAACTTTGAGTTGTGCCTACAAATTAATAAAACTCTAATTATTAATCCTACACTTAGTGAGATTCGAACCTAGGTCACATGTGTGATAGGCGGGTATATACTTACTACTACACCACATACGATGTTGATATCCAAATATATATTTATATATTTGATATGACTAACAATTATTGAACTTAGTTTTATCCATTTATTATCAAAAACCATTTCATCAGTCATTAAAATCAAGTATGTTAAATTATTTTAAATCAATTAAAATTTTAACCTAACAATTTCTCCTTTTTTGATCATTTAAGCTAAATAAACCAGGTGAGTTCATGATTTAAACATACTTCATCATTAAAAATCTTAACCCAACAATTTCTATCTTTTTGATCATTTAAACTAAATTATCAAAACTAGGTGAGTTAATGATTTAAACATACTTCATCATTAAAAATCTTAACCCAACAATTTCTCTATTTTTTGATGATTTAAGCTAAATTATCAAAACCAGGTGAGTTCATGATTTAAACATACTTCATCATTAAAAATCTTAACCCAACAATTTCTCTCTTTTTGATTATTTCAGCTAAATTATCAAAACCAGGTGAGTTCATGATTTAAACATACTTCATCATTAAAAATCTTAACCCAACAACCTCCCTCAAGCTCATCTTCACTTCCCATGTTACCATCACCTCCCTCATTTTGTGTTTTATCAAACCATTCTAAATTAGCACCTACAAGTGTGTCGAATTCTTTTTCCCACTCCCACTACTCACTTTCTTCAAACACCACATCTTGACTCACAATAATTTGGTTAGTTTCAACATTCAGAAGTCTATAGGCTTTAGTATTCTCACTTACTCCTAAGAAAACACAAACTGAACTTTTATTATCCAGTTTACCTCTATTGACTTTGGGAACGTGAGCATGAGCTATACATCCATGGACTTTGAAGTGCTCCACTCTATGATTCGTGAGGGGTGACGTCTTTTACTTCTAAAGTGGGACATCGGTTCAGTACATGAAAGTCCAGTTTACTACTTCTGGCCAGAAAGATTTTGGAATTTTCTTTGCTGAAAGTAATGCTCGCACCATATTCATTACTATTTAGTTCTTCCTCTCGGCGATGCTATTTTGTTGAGGTGTGTAGGTATTTGTTAGTTGCCTACGAATCTCGTTCTCATTGCAAAAATCATCAAAAACAATGGAGGTTTATTCACCGCCTTATCAATTCTTAGAGACTTGAGTGACTTCCCTACTTCCTTTTCAACCAAAATCTTGAACATTTTGAAACATTCTAGGGCTTCTGATTTTTTTATAAAAAATAAACCCATCCTTTTCTGCTGAAATCGTCGATAAAACTTATAAATTACCTCTTTCCACTGTTGGATGTAGGAGTTATAATACCACAAATGTCTGAGTAAACGAGCTCCAACGGCTGAGTTTCTCTCCAAGAGACATGCTTCGGGATTGCACTTCTTGTCTGTTTTTTATTTAGGCAATCCACACATGTTACAGTTGAAGTCGAGAACTTTGGAAGACCATGTACCATATCTTTGTATTGAAGTGTGCGCAGATCTTTGTAACTGAGGTGGCCATATCGTTGGTGTCAAAGCTTAGATAGATCATCTCCATTTGTGTGAAAACAATTCACTTCTTTGTTTCTTTCTTACTGCACATTATTAACCCTTGGTGATTCTAACACAATGGTGAATATCCTGTTTACACTCTTCTCAATATGTGCAATAAAACCTCTTTGTGGGTGATATATATTGCATAGTTTTCTTTGAAATAACATTGTTAATCCCTTATATTGCATCTGGCCAATTCTCAATAGATTGTTCTTGAGATTTGGTATGAAGTAGACATCTCATATGCCGTATACAACGCCCCCTAGCTCTAGTTTAACAACTCTTTTGTCACTTACTTGCATTCTGTTGTTGTTTCCAAACTTGACTGAATGGGAGAATGTCAAGTCCAAGCTTGAAAACATATATTTGTCACTGCACATATGGTTTGAGCCCTAAATCAATGAACCAAACGTCTCTCCTTTTTCTCTCAGAATTATCTACATAGGCCATCAATAGAAGTCCATCATCTTCCAGTTCAACATAATTTTTTTCTTTGTTCCACTTAAGACACTCAAATTGATAGTGTCCCAAATTTTGACACTTAAAACACTCAATAGTGACTTTATCCACATTATATCTTCCTTTTCCTCGTCCACGGCCTCGAGATGGTCCTCTTCCTCTACCCCTTCCATACCTTACTCTTTCTTCCACCTTGAGAGTTTGGTCGTCATCTTCCTTGTGAACGCGATTGAACTTTTGCTCGTGCATCACTAGTGAGCTTTGTAGTTCATCAATGGATATGTTATCTGTGTCCTTGGATTCTTCGATGGACACTACCACACATGTGAATTTCTCAGTCAAGGTGCGCAAGATCTTCTCTACAATCTTAGAATTTGGTATGTCATCCCCATTGTTGCGCAACTTGTTTGCAATTAACATTACTCTTGCAAAGTAATCTGGGATGCTTTCTCCTTTCTTCATCTCTAGAATTTTAAAATCTCTTCTTAGAGAATTTCTCAATGACTTTTTCACTTTTTTATTTCCTCCAAAATTCTTCTTAGTGAATCCCACACCACCTTGGACGTGCGCCGATCCAGAATTTGCTTGAAAACAGTTATATATATTTCTTGAAAGAGATAATGTTTTACTTGGTGATCTTTGGTTATGGCATTGTCCAATAGTCCTTGTTGTGCATCTATGAGTAGGGTTCTTTCCGTTGGTTCTTCAAAACTGCATTCCACTAGACTCCATAGACCCTTTGTCCGCAACAGGTTTTCCATGAGTTCGCTCCAATGATCATAGTGACCATCAAAATGTGGAATTTTGGTAAGTGTTTTATCTTCACTCATTTTTCTGTGTATGAGATCTCAGGTTGGTACCTCTCAAAAACTCTCACTCTCAAACTTGTCTCTGATACCAAATGTAAAGAATAGAGAAAATGTTTAATTGTTATTCAATAAGAACTAGGCTATATATAGCATTAGTTATAACGGTTATAACGATTATAACGTTTGATTTATTAAAATTTTCATCCAAGATGGTATATGTGAAATCTAGAGCTTCTTCTTACAAAGTTTTCTTCATTATTCAAATGTAGCATAGAGTTTTCATTTTGATTATCAACTAAAATTTTAGGTAAACAAATCTCAACTTGAGTTTCAGTAGAAGATTTAGGGTGAGTTTCAGCAGAAGATTCAGGCATAAAATCACTTTCATATTCTTCTATACTTATATCTTCAAGTTCATCATGTAAATATGATGAAACATTTACTAATTTAACTTTAGAACAATCTAATAAATTTTTATTAGTTATGAATGGAAATATATTTTCATAAAAAATCACATCTCTAGAAATAGATATAATTACAGTTTCTAATTCATTTACATTGTATCATTTCTGATTCATAGGATATCCAATGAATACACATTTATTTCCTCTATGTGCAAACTTTGATTTTTGTGGAATTATATTTGTTGTATCATAACATAAATATCCAAAAATTCTTAAGGAATTATAATCTAGATTAGTTTTATTAAGCATAAAAATAGAGTTTTCCAATAAACCATTTTCATAGGAATTCGATTAATCAAATATGTAGTAGTAAGTAGCCCAAATTTAGAAGGCATGTGTGAATCAAACATAATTGACCTAGCTTCTTGAACTAGATATCTATGTTTGTTTCTACAACTTCATTTTGTTGTGGAATATATGCACAAGTTGTTTGATGAATCATTCTTAGAAATCTAAACAAATTAAAACATCTATTGTTTATGAATTTAGTCACATTATCTGTTCTAATTATATTAACTGTAGTCTCATACTAATTTTTGACAAAAACAAAAACAAAACTTAAAGTCTTCAAAAACAAAAGTTTTATTAAGAATCAAATAAATTCATGTGCATCTAGAGAAATTATCAGCAATAGTTAGCATATATGAACAATTTAAAACATATTCTTCTTTATAAGGACCCCCACAAATCTACATGAATAAGCTCAAATATTTTGTTAATTTTAGTTGTGCCATTAATAAAAGGTAATTTGTGTGATTTAGACAATGGACAATGTTTATCTCCATGAAAAGAATTTTGGTAAACTCTTTTAATGACCTCATTTGAGGGATGTCCAAATATTTTATGAAGAATTTTAGAATCATCAATTGAAATGTTTACATTATAACTAAAAATGTTATTATCAGAAACATTGTTTTTAGAATCTAAAAGAAAGAAATCAGAAATATTATTGGTAGTTCTATCATCAGAAACGAAGTACATATTCTCTATCCTCTTTCCAATTTCAACAATTGATGAAAGCTTATGGTCCTGCAAAAAACACGTTGTTTCTAAAAAATGCAATCTACTTTGTTATCATCAATAAGTCTAGTAGTTGAAATTAGATTAAATTTAGAAATATGGAGCATAAAGAACCTCATTGAGTATCAATCTATCTAAAATTATAACTGGTCATATTTCAATTATGGATTTGCATGATCCATCTGCAATGTATATTAGTCTAGGAATTTCTAACTTCTTAATGTCTTTCATTAATTTCTTATTATTGCATACATGATATGAAACTCTTGAGTTTTAGAATTGTTACTACTCATGTTAAATTCAAAAAAATGTGAAAGAACAAGAAATTGGTTTAGAACATTTACTTGTAGTTGTGCCACTTAAAGATGCTCTAAGTGTGCGTTTTTCTTTTACACCCCTCATGCTCTTCAAAAACCTCATTGTACATCCTATACTCCTCAAGTGTTGTGTTTCATATTCATCTTGATTGGAGATATAATTAGTCATGTTGACTGATCCTTTCCTTTTGTAGTTATTGTTTGATATTTCCTTTGGTTGTTTCCTCAGTTAGAATAGCGAACTATCTTGAAACAACTTTCCTTGAGGTGACTTTTTCCTCCACAATGAAGACACACCATATTCCTGGACTTAGAATTGTCTAAACTATTGTTCCTCCTATCATTTCTCTCGATCCCTTGCATACATAGAATTGTCTTGATAAACATGTCTCAAGTAGTTATTATTTTCAACATTCTATAACATAGTGAATGATACATGGCAGACCATGGTTCTTGCATCAAAATTTGATCCTTAACGTATTCATATTGTTCGTTAAGTCCCATTAGAAATTGTAACAACTTATGTTCAAGAAAGTATCCATCATAATCTGTCTTAGTTCCTCTACATCTACATCTCCTAAGTGGCTTTAAACTCGTCATTTCATCCCAAAGAAGTCTTACCTTAGAATAATATTCTTCAAGAACATTTCCTCCTTGTTGTAGGATGACGATGTCTTTCTGCAAATAGTATCTCATCGGACCGTTGTTCCCTTCATATCTAGATTTCACTTCCATCCATAGATCACGACTAGTCTTGGTCGAATGAAACCTCCTTTGAAGCCTTACATCGATCGTATTCATCATCCATGCTCTAACTATGAAGTCAATGATTCTCTACTGTCTTCCGTCTTCAAGATCCACTAGCCTCGGAAATGATACATCAATGAAACCGATCTTAATTTTTGCAAATAATGCGAGTTGGACGTTAAGGCATCACCCATAGTATGTTTTTCTATTAAGATTTTTGTCGTAAGTGTAAGTCCTGGATGATCCACCAAATGAATCACAAGAGGATCGTTGTTGTACTTTCTTTTCACTGGAAAATTCGATTGAGGAGAGGAGTGAGAGATATGCCATGTAGATGTATGGCTAGGGTTACTTGATTCTTCAACAATATTCACTATTTTGGTGTTTGCTTCTCCGATAATCTTCAATGTTATAACGATTCTTGCTCAGATACCATGTGTGATTCAACAATATTCATTAAATCAAGAAAAGATTTGAACAATTTGTAAAGAAAATATTGAGAGAAAATGAATAACACAAAATTGAGAGAAAACCCCGTAAAGAGATTTGTGATATTTTATTTGATATTTATAGTATCACAAAGTCCAATATCGGTAAAAAAAACTCTCACATATTCTAAATAAGTATCTCAACTAATTATAAGTACAAACTATACCTAAATCTTTATAATTAATATTATTTAATACAAATATGGTTATAATTGTTATTTATAAATATATATATAATAATTCTTAATTTTTAAAGTGTCCGGATTGCCGTGTCTCGAGAGCTGTAGTTAATTTGGATATGTATGTGAAAATAAATGAATACTTGGGTCGGGTCGTGGGTTGACCCGCTCACACACAAACTTGAAAAATTAAATAAAAAATGTGATACATAAGTTTTGAACTTGCAACCACACAATATAAGTTTAACATTTTAAGCAACTAGTCTAATACCACTTTATATTTTAAAATCAACTTCAAAATTGATGAACGTTTGACATTTCTAATAATATAACTTCAACATTTTAAATAATTAAACTAATAATATTTTAAATTCGTTTATAT
Source organism: Impatiens glandulifera (assembly GCF_907164915.1). Classification (NCBI taxonomy): domain Eukaryota; kingdom Viridiplantae; phylum Streptophyta; class Magnoliopsida; order Ericales; family Balsaminaceae; genus Impatiens; species Impatiens glandulifera. The sequence continues at coordinate 16,476,605 of NC_061867.1, read as the reverse complement.
TATTTATTTTAAATATATATAATTGTTAGTCATATAAAATAAATATATACATTCATACATAAATTTATAAAACAAATCAACAATCTTTAGTGGTGTAATAGTTAAATGATTCATTATACATAATAAAGATCGAGAGTTTAAATCTCACCCGGTGCATATTTGCAATGATTATAAAGAGGGATTAATTAATATGTTGGTTGGTTGACGGAAGTTAGTTGGTAAATGAGGAATAATAATATTTTTGTTTGTCGAAAATGAGTTGATTAAGCTTGGTAAAAAAAGATGGTTGAGTAATATATATAATATGTTGACTAACGAAAGTGAGTTGGTAAGTGGGTGAAAATAAGATTGTTGGTTGACCAAAATGAGTTGATAAATCTCGGTGAAAATAAAATTAATAATGCTTAATTTTTAAAGTATCCGGATTATAGGGTCGAGAGTTGTGGTTAATTTGGATATGTATGTGAGAGTAAATTGATACTTGGGTCGGGTTTTAGGTTGACCCGCCCACCCACAAGCTTGAAAAATTAAATAAAAAATGTGATTTACACAATTTTTGAACTTCAAAATTGATGAACGTATGGCATTTCTAATAATATAACTTCAACATTTTAAATAATTAAACTAATAATTTAAAACTCGATTATATAATTTATTATATATATATATATATAACATTATATATATATAATTGTTAGTCATATCATATAATATAATATAATATAATATAATATAATATAATATATATTCATATATAAATATATAAAAAGAAATCAACAATTTTAAGTGGTGTAATTGTTAACTGTTTATTCTACATAATAAAGATCGAAGGTTCAATTGGTGCATATTTGTAATAATTATAAAGAGGGATTAATGAATATGTTGGTTGGTTGACGAAAGTTAGTTGGTAAGTGGGTGATAATAATATTTTTGTTTGTCGGAAATGAGTTGATTAATTTATCTAAAGTAAAGATGGTTGGGTAATATATAGAATATGTTGACTAACTAAAGTAAGAGGGTGAAAATAAGATTTTTAGTTGACCAAAAGTGAGTCGATAAAGTTGGGTGAAAATAAAATTAAATAAATGGGACAACGGATTAAGTATAGAATATGTATTAATAATTTTTAGTCAATCATTAATACACACCAACATTTTCACCATTTTAGGACTTAAACTGTTCCTAAAAAGATCTACTATCTTTTTTTAATTAAATAAATGGGACAACGGATTAAGTATGTAACTTGCAAACACACTTAACCATTTAACTAGGTGCAGAACTTGCTGTCTGACGAGCTCAAACCTAGAACCTTAGGGTGAATATCCATCTCTTATTGTTGCTAGGCTAGAAGAGGGGATGATCTACTATCTTTTTACCCAAGATGAAAGAAGACTCACTAACATCCGTTAAAGATGAGATTGCAAAAATATCATTGACAATAATTGAAAGGATTGAATACATAGTTTCACTTTCATTATTCCTCAACTCGAAGAGATTAAAATTTTGGTTGGATTTTTTTTCTATCACATTGATAAGGTATAGATTACATATATTTTGAATAATATTTTAGTATAATTATATTATGATACTATTTTCAAAAATTATATTTCTATAATTAAATTAATATTAAATATATTTATTTCCTTATAAATATTATATATATATATATATATATATTATACTTTAATTTATAAAATACTATTTCGGTATATCTCGATATACCAAAATTTTAAAAATATTATACATTTATTATACTAATAATTTTGGTATCGGTATCATACTTTACCTTTTTGGTATACCTTCAAAATCAATATTTTCGATATATTACGGTACGATATTTTTAATATATCGATAATATTATAATTTTTCACCGTAGGTAAATATAACTAATAAAAATAGACTAGATGGAGCAGTGCAATTTGTAAGTCTATCATAAGATTGATATTTCAGTACAAAAATTATATACTTTTTCACTCTTTTAATTCTTTAGCTTTTCACTCAGTAAAATTTTATCGAAATAAATTTCATTTTTATTTAGCAATTAATTCTCAAATGAGATGTGAAAAAGCTCATTCCTTCCAAAATTAGCTAATTTTATTTTTTGTAAAGAATGATATGTTGATCATTAAAATATGATAATTAATTGTTGATTTAATAATTAAGAAGTAAAGTATTAAGCTTAAAGTCTTGGGATATAATTAAGTCATATACATTTTAGAAACTTTCTTAATAATAATTTTAATAAGAAAATCATTTTCTCAAAACAAAAATTCACATTTCATATCTTTAACCTGATTTGGACTTCTTCATTTTTTAAGAAAAACTCAAATATTGGAAAGGGGTACTAATATTTTTGATTAAGTTAAAAATCTTGAAATATCAAAACCCTGTGTAAAAATAACAATTGAATATTAATAATGCATAAACCTCGTAAAAAAATTAATGATTAATGTAAATTAGTTAATGAAAAATGCTTTGAATAAATCAAACAAAAGCAGAAGTCTCAATAAAAATCTTATTATACATAAAAAAATCTTATTAACTTTTAATCATTTATTTACTTAATTTATCAAATAAAGTAAAAATATTAAAATACTCTTACTTTCTTTTTATAAAATTTAAGTTTTAATTAAAAAAATTATAATAATTTAACCAATTAAAACTTAAAAATAACTTATTATTTTATTAAACAACTTTTTTTTCTATAAAAATCTTAAATAAACTAACACCAAACAAGCCAATATCTCAGATTTTATAGGCATAACTAAATCTTCACTATAATAATATCTCTGGATATTTAATTTATTGTAAATACATATTAAAGAATTTGTTAAATATTTACATGATAACCTATTCTAAGACCAAACGGACTGTTCATGTTTTGCCAGATGCCACAGCTAGAATTATACCTATATTTTAAGCAGACGTGGGAGTGGGTAATAACAATATATATAAATATAATTTGTATAAGTTATTTTAAGCAACCATTTTATGGTAGAAAAATCTGATTTAATTGATTTTTTATTGAATATCTTCACATTATCAGATTTGATATTCATACAAGTCATCATCAACAAGTCTTAGGATCAATTAAACATGCCCACTACTTAATTAGTATAAAATGACATTTTGAAACATACAATTTTGGCAGGCACACACCATTTTGATTGTATCATAAGATGGACGCGGCATGCAATTCCTTCCAAGACTATGGGAAGATCGGTGAACCAGATCATGGTCATGATGATTCCTTCCGTTGCAAGTCACGAAATCGTAAAATCACTCTAATTGTCTCGTCGGCTATCTTTTTGGTGGCGGTGGCGGTTGGGGTTGTGGCAGGTACTTTCGTACATAAGTCATTCAAGGAAGGAGCCTCCTCGGGTCCTCCCCCTATTGATGCATCGGTCAAGGCATTATCGGGTCCTCTCCCTATCGATGCATCGGTCAAGACATTATGTAGCGTGACTCAGTACCCAAGCTCATGTTCATCGAGCATTGAGTCATTGAACACTAACAATTGCACAAGCCATAAAGAGCTCTTTAAGTTGTCTCTTTATGTTGCTGCGAATGATCTCGCAAAGTTGGCCACATTTCTGAAGTCAATGATCTCCAATATCGATGATGAACGAGTGCATGGTGCACTTGGGGTTTGCCAAGAAGTTATTAATGGTGCTATTGGCAAGCTCAACGACTCGATTTCAACTACAACGAATAAGGTGGAGAGCTTGTTAACACTACGGTCGATTGATGACTTGGTGACATGGCTTAGTGCTGCCATTACCGATCACGAGACATGCCTAGATGCTCTAAGCGAGGTGTGTGTGCAAAACTTGTTATGTCCCATTTTAATGCGTTTTTTTTGGTTGAAGTGATAGTTTAAATGCAATGATGATAGAACATATTTTTTATTACTATGTCTTATTTATAATACATTCAAATATCTCACTATCCAATCAACAACCTATTCATCGTCGCACCATTCCAAAATAACCTGATTTTTAATATTTTATAACAAGGTGATTAGGAAATAACCATTTAATTATTCAAACCTCATTTCACATGATCACTTAAATAGGTAAACGCCACCAAAGTGTTGGACAAAGTAAGAGAGTTGATGAGGAACTCAACCGAGTTCACCAGCAACAGCTTGGCAATCGTATCGAAGGTCCTTGGCATACCACTATCAACGTACAAGATCCCCATCCACCACAACCGGCGTCTCTTGGGAGAGGGATCATCACTATTCCCAAAATGGATGGGGCACACAGACCACAAGTTGTTAGAGACGGCGAACCCTACACCAGACATAATTGTAGCAAAGGATGGGACTGGCAATGTGACGACCATTATGGAGGGTGTGGCTAAGATCCCGAAGAAAAGCAACACAAGGTTTATCATTTACGTGAAGGCTGGAGAATATGTGGAGAACGTGAAGTTGGATAAGTCCCTTACAAACGTTATGATGTATGGAGACGGAAACCTCAAGACCATAGTATCTGGTAGCCTCAATTTTGTCGACGGTACCCCGACATTCTCAACCGCCACTTTCGGTAAATGTCACATATCTACTTTTATATGGTCATGTTTTATTTTTACTATTTAAAAATTAGTATTATCTAATTTGGTATAACATTTTTTTCATCATGATTCATAGTGACTATTTATTTGATATGATCAAATTATAATGCCATTTTTTTGTGTTGATTCATTTTGTACATAAATAATTTTCTAGACTATGATTCAAATTATATTTCAATATTTTTCTGGTTGATTATCATATTTTTAGATCTTTATAATTATTGGTAAACATAATAAACATATATAGATTTTTGTATAGTGATCAACGTCCCAAATGTAAATCAAAACACGCTATTAATGAGTTTTTCAACATTTTTGATTTGCATGAATAGCTGTTATGGGTGGTGGCTTTATCGCAAGGGACATAGGGTTCGTGAACACGGCTGGTGCCGCCAAGCACCAAGCAGTGGCTCTTATTTCTGGGGCTGATCAATCCGTCTTCTATAGATGCTCATTCAATGCCTTCCAAGACACCCTTTATACATATTCCGGTCGCCAATTCTATCGCGATTGTAGTATTATTGGTACTGTTGATTTCATTTTTGGTAATGCAGCCGTCGTCTTTCAAAATTGTAGTATTCTTCCAAGGCAACCGCTCCCTGGCCAATTTGTCGCCTTAACAGCTCAAGGAAAAACAGATCCTAATCAAAATACCGGAATTGTCATCCAAAAATGTACCTTGACACCATTTGATAGTCTCACTTCTCAAGCTTATCTAGGTCGGCCTTGGAAGAATTATTCGACAACCGTGTTTATGCAAACTCAAATTGGTTCATTCTTGAATCCTGCCGGTTGGATCTCTTGGGATACAAATGTTGATCCACCCGATACAATATTATATGCTGAGTATATGAATGAAGGCCCGGGATCTGATACAACTAAAAGGGTTACATGGGCAGGATACAAACCTAACTTGAGCACAAACGAAGCCTCAAAATTTACGGTGAAGTCCTTTATCGATGGCACATCTTGGCTACCGGAAACTAATGTAACCTTTGACGATTCCTTGTGATTTGATGATGACAAATATCTATCAAGATTGTTTTTTTTCATGTTTCTTAATTTATAAGCACATTTATATAGTGTGGGATATTCACATTTATTCTATTGATTTGCAATCAATTGATTTTGGCATGAAATCATAAGGTTGTGCATAGTAAACTATATGTTCCTTTAATGATTCTATTTAAAATTGTGATGTTAGTGATGCGTTGCTTAAGTTCAATGAATAATGAATAATATTTTGAGTTTTTATGATCAAATAAGAAAACAATTAGAGTTTAAAGAAAAAATTTCTCAACAACTACCCAAAGACTCGGATATCACCTAATTAATATCAATGATACTTCATAAAAGACTTTAAATACTAACCTCGAAAATGCAAAAGGAAGTGAGTTATTATCGATTCAACCTCCTCGTGACACATACAATAACGATTAACCATAATACAATATTTTTTCATGCACGTGTCATTCGTTAGAATTACACCGTGAATAATGTTTTATCCAAAGAACGAGATATTAGATGGAATCTTTGACTTCTAAACATTTTCCAACAAAAATCCAAAGAACGAGATATTAGATGGAATCTTTGACTTCTAAACATTTTCCAACAAAAATATTATATGAACTCATCTCAGCGAATGTAATTATGATTATTAACACATATTTCTCAACACTTTTCTATAGCAGGCATAAGAAAATCATAATTGATCCTAGGACTTGAAGTTACTAACCATTGAAGAGGATGGGAACTTGTGAAAATAAATCTTCTTGATGGGTTGACTTGGACTTGAATCCACGATTGCAGCAATCGGTTTTGTCTCACTTTCTATATGTCCGCCACCACCTGGACTTGGTCCAGAACCTCGCACAATAAAATTGAGAGAAGCTAGTCGATCGAGAAGTATATCAAGTCCATGATCAACCGGTTTAACTTGCATTACATGTTTTGACACATTGATAGGCCTTGCATGTATCGGAGAAAGCACAAAGATCAATAGAAAATGAAAATAGATACAAAGATAGCGGGCAAATGTTTTTACCATATTTAAAGAAAGAGATGAATCACAACAAACAAAGATATAGATGGAAGAATTGAACCTATATTTATATATGAAGATTTGCTATTCTAAGAACCATGGTTCCTATAGAGAATTTTGAGGCATAGCACAAGGCCAATAAATAGAACTTTTCAAATATTTTAAAATATGACCTTAATTATACCGCACATTGTGGATCTTAGAATTAAAATTTAAAACAAGTAAAAAACTTGTTTTCAATCTAATTAACTTTGTGTGTGTGGAATGGGCTGTTGAGGCAAGAAAGCTTGTTTAGGTTGTCCATGTTTAATTATTTTAGTGATCATAAAGTGAATTTTTGTTAATAAAAAAAATGTGAATAATTTTTTTTTATTAATAGTTAGTTTTATTTTTATAAACTCCTATAGCAAAGTTAGTTAAACAGCAAAAAAAAAATAGTTTTTATATTTTATTTTATTTAAAATAATAATTTTTTTATTGAAAAAAATTAATAAGTATAGAAACAAGTGTTCCCATCTGAACAAGACGTTATTCGTTGACAATATATGAATAGTTTTCATGTGAGTCATTGTTACAAGTTGTTCGTTAAGATGTGTTCATATAATTTTTGTTAGGATAAACTTTTAGAGTAAAAAATTTCATTCAATATCTCGTTTTTTGAATGAAGCGCCATTCATAGTGGAATTCTTACGAATGATATATGCATGAAAAAATGTTGTATTATGGTTAATCGGTGTCATATGTGCTACGAGAAGGTTGAATCGATAACTCACTTACTTTTGTATTGTCGAGGAGTGACTAGTATCTAAAATTTTTTGTAGAGTATCACTGAGATTCATTGGGTGATGCCTGAGTCTTTGGATAGTTATTGGGAAATTAGAGAAGACCTACATAATTGAATTACCATCCCAATTAATTTTTGATGGACTATCTAGTTGAAGAGAAATTGTCGAATTTGCACCAATCGTAGTTGTCCGATGCATATCATTCATAATGTTTTCTTATAATAATTTTGAAAAATTGGTAGAGTTCATCGGGAGTTAATCGATCTTTTCGAAGACTTACGAGCTCTATTGAGTAAATTTTTTTATTTTTTTATTTTTATTTATTTTTCTTTTAATGTCATCTTATGTCGTTGTTATTAAACGATTTTTATCATTTTTAATATATGTAGACTTTTTAAAAAAAAATAATCATAATTTATATTTTATTTGAATTAATTGCATATTTTTTAGTCAAGAATATATAATTTATTATTTATATTTATTTTTTTTAATTATGTCAGTCATGTAAAATTATCTCTTTTTTACTATACATTTTTATAATATATATTTATAATAGACTTATAAAAAATTGACCAGGATATCTAGGTAACTTTTAAAAGAATTATCATAAAAATAATGAAAATTAGGCAGATCAATGTATTGTTGAGATGGGCTTATGACCTAACTCAAAATGAATATAAGCCCAAAAAGTACAGCCCAACCCTAAAAACACACTTTATATATAAACCCTTCTTATGAAAAAACTCTCCCTAGACACATTCAGCCGCTTCGCAATCCAATCGTCGATTCAGGTTTTCTTCTTCATTCCATGTTCTTAATGTCTGTAATCATGAATTCTCTCTGTTCGATCTTTCTCTACGTTTCAGCATTTCATTTTTATTGTTAGATTCGTGTTTGCTTGTTTCTGAAACGAGATCCGAGTAAACAATCATAAAATTGAACCGATCTTGTATATCATTCACTGAAATTGTTTTATTTATAATTTGAATTACCCTTTAAAGATCACAATTTGATGTGGGTTCATCTTAATTAGTGAAGACTGTTGTTTTTTTTTGTTATAGAGAGATGGCTGAAGTGAAGACTGAGCTGGTGGTTCCTGAATCAGTGTTAAAGAAGCAACAAAGGAATGAAGAATGGACATTGAAGAAGAGCGCAGATCTTGTCATGTTGAAGAAGAAGAATGCTGAAAACAGGAAGATTATCTTTAAAAGAGCTCAAGCATATGCAAATGAGTATGATGAACAACAAAAGCAGCTTGTTCAATTGAAACGTGAAGCTAGATTGAAAGGTGGATTTTATGTCAACCCAGAAGCTAAGCTTCTGTTTATCATTCGCATTCGTGGGTATGTGTTTTTCTTCCAAGTTATTTAATAAAATGAGGTTTTCATTGATTAAAGCCGACCCATAATAACTTGTATATTGCAGTATCAATGCCATTGACCCAAAGTCAAAGAAGATTTTGCAGCTTCTTCGTCTGAGACAGGTAATTTTTCAAATCAAGCAATCTTGCATTTTTCATTTGAATCTTGGAAATTTATCATGTTCTTTGTATTACAGATTTTCAATGGTGTGTTCTTGAAAGTAAGCAAAGCCACCCTCAACATGCTTCACCGCGTTGAGCCTTATGTTACTTATGGGTATGTACATCGTTATTTGTAACCAGCTTATTTGGAATCTAGTTTCACAATCCAATTATGTCTTATATTTCCTTGTGTGATGATCAGCTATCCCAATTTGAAGAGTGTCAAGGAATTGATCTACAAAAGGGGATTTGGCAAACTAAACCAACAAAGGATTGCTTTGTCAGATAATTCGATTATTGAACAGGTTTGGCAACACTAAAACCCTTTGTTGTTTTGGTCTGTTGATTTCGATTAGAATCTGATTTCTAATACATTCTTTACACTAAACAGGGTTTGGGGAAAACTGGTATCATCTGTATGGAAGACCTTGTTCACGAGATCTTGACTGTAGGACCTCATTTCAAGCAAGCCAATAACTTCCTATGGCCATTCCAGTTGAAGGCACCTTTGGGTGGCATGAAGAAGAAGAGGAATCATTACATTGAAGGTGGAGATGCAGGTAATCGTGAAGATTACATAAATGAGCTCATCAGGAGGATGAACTAGATATTTAAGTTTGAGTGTGACTTCTGTTTTGAATTGTTTGAATTTTGTTAAGATATTGGTATAATTTTCTCAAAAATTTTGATCTTTTTAATTTAATTTAATCATCATTAACTATATTTTCTTCAGCATAGTTCTTTAACTATGGAGATCCATGGGCTCTTCTATTGCCAGTTGCAATGTCTAAGAACTTAAATATGTAGTAAATTTATATGGTTTCAAAATAGTTTACAATTTGTTGGCTTGTTTGTATTGTGATTTTTTTTTTTTTTTAATTTTTCAGGGTTTTTTTTATAAAAAACTTTGTTTAATAAATATTTTTTTAAAACTAGTTTTCTGGATTAAATTATCAAAATATTTTATATTTTAATTTTTAATTTTTTATCTTTTATTTATTTTTAGAGTTAATAAAAGGTAATTTTAATATTTAAATAAATAAAAAAAATGATTATATAATTGAAATTATGGAGGAAAGAATAGTTGATTTTGAGGATAAAATTTGAGAAAATTTTATAAAATCACACATCAGATCAGAAAATTTTTTAGATTATTATAAAGATATATAATAATTTAATGTTAAAATTAATAAATTTAATTTAGTTAAGTGTTATAATTTTTTTTTCTTTATTATATTATCTTCTCAATATTTAATTAAATTTATAATATATATATATTATATATTAATATTAACAAAATCTTATCTTATAATTAAAAATATTTAATCATATATTTACAAATTATTTAAATTTAAATCATTTTAAATTTTAAATATTATTTTATATTATATAATATTTTAAAAATTATTATAACTTATTTTTTTTTATTCAAATAACAAGTTGTAACAATTTATAAAAAATAAAAATAAATGATACATTAGTTATTAAATTTATTTATTATATTATTAGTTAGTTCTTTTTATAATTTTTTTATTAATTATTATAAATATATATATACACATATTTATATAATTTTAAAATATATTTATAATTAATAATTTAGAGAATTTAATAATTAATAAAAAAATATTATATCAACATATATATAACATTATATAGTTTTAAAAAATATTTAATGTTTAAGTTTTTTTTATATTTCAAATATATATAAGAACTTATATATGTCAGTGTTTTATACCGTTAATTTTTAAGGTAGTGTTTGGTACGATATACTAGTTATATATGTATAAGTTGTAAGGGTATAAATTATAAGGGGGTAATAAGAGGTATAAATTATATAGGTTATTAGTGTTTGGTTTGGAGTTAAAAATATATATAAATTATATATGTTTTATTATTTTGTTTTGATTGGTGGTATAAAAAAATAGTAAAATATGTAAAAGACTATTTTAACCTTATATTTTTTAATATTATTATTTTAATATTTATTAGAAATAGTTTGCATTATTAATTAGATGGAATTTTATAAAAATATAATATATAATTATTTTATAAATATATTTTTAAAATAAATAATATTATTATATGATTTACATTATTTTATCTATAATTCTTTATAATTTAACTTATATAATTATATAAATAAAACTTATTTATATATTAATTAATATTTAATTTTGAAATTTATGTATATTATAAATATTTGTATATTGAAATAATATTAATTATTTGTTTAATAATAATAATAATAATTTTAATAAAATAAAATTTGAAATTAGAATGTTATAATTATAAATTAGTTTTAGAAATAAATTATATAGATATAAGTTGTATTGATTAATAATAATAATAGTATTAATAATTTATATAATTAATTATAAATATTATTTATTAATAATGAAATACAATTTTATTTTATAAATTAATTTTAGATATGACTATTATTTTAATTAACATTATTAATAGTTTTAAATTATAATTATATTTAACTATGTATAAAAATTATCACATTAAAAAATTTTATACTTAAAATAATATAAAATTTTTATAGAGATAAAAAAATATAAATAAAAAAATCAAATATAAATGTTAAATTTAAATTAATATTTAGATATAATTTATTATTATTATTACTATATTTTAAAATATAATAAAGAAATTAATTTTTTTAATAATTTATAAAATTAAGGGTAAAATAAGAATATTAATTTTTATAATTGCTTTTACATTCTTGTAACTAGTGTAGGTAGTTATAATATTATACATCATATAAGGTATAAATTATACCTAATTGTTACTGTATATATAAATATACATCAACCAAACATTTCTTCTAATTTACTGTGTATATAATTATACTATATCTATAGGACAGTACACCTTACCAAACATAGCCTAAATATATAATTTTTTTGTTTTTATTTTGATTTATATAAGATGTAACTAATTTTTAAAATATTTTATAATATTAAATATAATAATATTTGAAATATAAATTTATTTAAATTTAAATAACTTTATTATTTATATTAAAATTTTAAAAATATATTTAAAAAATTAAAAATGAAATACAACCAATGTAAAAGAGATATAAAAATAATGAATTAAATATATATATATATATTATATACCAAATTCGAGTCAATTTTTAATAATATATTTATATAAACTATTAGTTATTATATTTAAATGGGTGATGTAATACAAGCAAATGTTAATTATTCTTATAAAAAAAAAAGTAAAGTTTTTTTTAAAGAAAGAATTAATTTTGAAAAATATATAAAATTATTGTTTTTGATTATTTTATACAAAAAAAAATTAATATTAAAATTTGACCAAAATTTATCTGCCGACATGGATAGGTAAAATCCAAGGCAATTGATGATTTCTGATGTGACAGTAATATATATATATATATATATATAAATTACAATAAATATATATATATATATATATATATATATATATATATATATATATATATTTGTGATATGTTAAAATATGATACATAATTAAATAAATAAAGCCCAATTACTATGCGGTTTGAACTTTGAAAGTTCTTATTATATGTTTTGAATCATATAAGTCTTAAACTATTAAAGTTATGGTAATTTGTGATTTTTTTACTGAGAAACGTCAGCCCATTTACTTAATATAATCTGTCAATTTTTTTAATAAATTTGTATACAAATTATATGCGATAAAAAAAATATATATAATCTTCTCTTATGTGTGTTTGATAATCTTGGAATTGATTTCAATTCCTATAAGTTTAGTAGAACATCTAATATTAAGAATTAAAATTGGAACCTTTAATATTAAGAATTAAAATTAAAATTCTAATTAAATTTAATATAATGTAATTTTATAATTTTTAATTTCATTCTTTTTACGTGGGAATTGTAATTTCAAATTTTATTTTATTTTTATGTTATTTTTAAATAAAATAATTTATTATTTTATCATTTAAAATATGTATAAAATTTTTACTCGATAATTTATTATTTTAATTTAAGATATTAAAATATCGAACTAATGTTTTTTTTAGTAAGTTAACATTTTGAACTATAATATATATATTAACATAACATGTTCGAGCGATATTTTGTTTTTAAATTAAGAAAGTTAAAATGTTGAACCCATAAATTTTATTTTTTAAATCTATGAAGTTAAATGTTGAACCGATATTTTTTAATAAAAATCGAAACTTAAAAAATCTTTTAACACTTGAGTTATCTTAATTGGTTATGTCGAATCAATATTTTAATAAAATAGATAATATATTAAAATTATTTTGATTATATTTTTTTTATCAAACATAAAATTGTGATTGAATTACAATTTTATAGTTTTTTCAAATATAGTAATTAAATTATAATTCAATGTAAATTCTCGTAGAATTAGAATTTCATTGTCAATTCTAATTTCAATTTCACACCTCCAAACATACCTTTAATCTCTTCTCACTTATTGGGTTTCTCTCAATTTCTTCATTTTCTTCAATCATCCGTTCTTAAATTTATGTGAAGAGAATGGTAAGGATTCACCAACGAGAAAAGCTAAACATATTCCCCTGGCTTGAGAAGGTCAGTTAGGGAAAATGCATGAAAAAGTAACCAAGTCCAATATTCAAAACTCCCGTTACTGAAGTATGATTCTTTTAACCATCTCAAATACATCTAGCGATAGGAAGTCAGAGCGTCTAGAGAAGCTTTTGCCAACTCTAGTAAAGAAGAAATCCCAGACCGTCGAAGAATAGGAAACTCAACAGAAAACTCCTTCTCCCTTGAGGCGTTCTGAAAGGACTAAATAACCGACTATGTTGAACCCATCAAGTTTACAAAGGAAAATGATGAATAGTCGGACCTACAAGGATCTTTTTAGTTCACAACAGGGTAAGTAGTAGTAGTGATGCTATTAAGAATGACTTGAAAACTGTCTTTGGAGGTGAATCATGAAAGAACAAAGGAGAAGTTATCTTCAATATATGTGGAAGAATATTGAGTATCGGTTTCAATATTCACTGTTGTAAGCACTAAAATACTATCGCACCAAAGTAGTCCAATAGTAAGAGTCGGCTTAAAAGACCAAAATGTCACGGGTTCGATTCCATCTGAAAACGTTTAAAATTGGGGACCATGGTCAGGGATGTAATGTTAATTCTCCTTTCATTCAAAAAAAAAAAAATCACTAAAAAACTACACACCCAAATTATAAAATTGAAATAATTATTTTGATTTAATTTTAAGTAAATAAAATCAAAGTAATTAACCCTAAGGCCAAAATCTAATTAAAACAATTAATTAGATTAATTATTGTAATAATTAATATCTAATTATTTAAGGAAAATGACCAAATAAAAAAAATTATTTGGAATAAATGTTGTACTCATTTTATCTCAAAATAATTTTAGAAAACACTTAGGGAAAAAAATAAATAATTTAGATGAAGTGAGGTACCCATTTCATCCCAAAAAATTATTTATTTAATTCAAAAATATAAAAAAATAATAATAATAAATTGACAAAATATTTGTCATATTTATTTAAATCTTTTGTGTATTTTAAAAGATCAAAATTAAATCTAAAAAGGTAAAAAAATCAATTTCAAACAAACTCTTAAGGTTTTAAATAAAAATAAATAAATTCGTAATGATCAGGTGTAGTCGAAATTCTGCGAAAATGCTACACCTCAAACCGCAATATTCAAATAAGCGCTGCATTTTTATCCAACGCCTCAGAAGTGCTCGCGTCGCCCGCTGCAATAGAAGAAGCGTGCGCATGCGAACCAACAAACCAGCCAACACGAACATTAACTCCGTCAACCAAAATGCGACAGAACAACCAAAACGCAACGACGTGTGACAGAACGCCAACGGACTGCTCCACAACCGCATTCTCGCCTAAAACGACGTCGTTTCGTCGCCGACCATCTTCTTCGTCGCGATCGCTGAAGAGATAAGATCGAATACCATCTTTGATTTTTCAAAGTTGGATCTCAGTCGATAGTCCACCTTTTTGACTAATTCGAAAGGTGAAATGATCACCCTATCATAATGATCATTTCCCCTATAATCCTAGGCATGATGAATAACTATTTCAGCAAGTTAAATCAAGAACAGTCAAAACACCATTAATGACTTTTGACTGATTCATTCCACTTGACTCCTCCAACCGACTTTCAAAACAAAGAGATCAACTCTCAAGCCTCGAATCACAAAAATAAAAAATCTGCCATTGAAGCTCCAAGCTTTTAGATTTTTCGAAATTTCATGTAAGGCCTTAAAGCTTGGATTTGAGCATCCCAAAATATTTCCTAAGGTCTAAGGAGTGTTATCTAGTCCTTAATGTTTCCAATCACTCATTAATTCATACTTCTATATTTTTGTTTACATAATCTTGTATGATGTCTGGTTCTTGAATTTGATGATTGTAAATCAATCCTAAGATCATTTATGAGCTTTCTTTGAAAACTAGAACCGATTAATCGGTCTTAAAATGAAAAAAAAACCAAATTTGAATTTAGAAAATTTAAAAAATGAGTTTTATGTTCTTCAACTAATTCTCAAGAACGACGGCTTACAAAGTTTCCCAACATGTTTCTAATGATGTTGAATAACTATTTGGATCATGTTTGATTCATCCCGATCATGTTTAATCAAAATCAAAATTTTCAAAATAATTGAAAATTTTAAATTCTTGAATTAGTCCAAACGAACAACCAACCTTCATGTTTTGATTCCAATCAAGTATATATATGAAGTATAAAGAAACTATTTACAAGATCCTTATACTTCAAAACAATTTTAAAACCAAAAACCCAATTTTTGGCCATAAATTGTTTTGAATGAATTGATCATCACTCATGTCGGTTGATACCTTGGGATGATATTCTAAATGTTCTTGGGAGCTTTGTGAAGCTACTCAGGCCCTTGGATCAAATAATCCAAACCTCCATCAAAATTGCAAAACCTACAGTTTTGATGTTCTTGAGGACCGATAGGTCCGACCGAGGCTTTTTAGCCAAAACCGAAAGGTCTTACCGAGGATTTTTATATCCGATCAAAAAGTCATACATAGGACCTAGGAGTCTCGCACCCGACCGAGAACTCTTGAACCCATGACCGATGACTTCAACCTAGAGTCAAGTGATCCGACCGAGAAGTTAGACCTAAGACCCATGAGTCTTGCACACGACCGAGAACTCCCGAACCTAGGACCATGACTTCCACCCAAGATTGAGGCGTCCGACCGAGAATTCTAGCACCCACCAATAATTCTGGTCGAGGACCGAGAGACCTTAACACCCCGATCGAGGAACACCCGCATTCCGACTGAGGATCCTAAACCTGGAGCGAGGGGTTCCCGACCTAGGACCGGGGATCTTAACCCCCGATTAATAAAATGAACCCATGACCTAGGACACCGGTCCTAAGGCCTGTTTGGTTCCAATTTTCAAACTTCAAAGTTATTTTTGTAATTTTGGAACCTCAAACCATTTTCTAAAAATCCCGAAAAATTAAAAAATAATTTCAAAATATTTTTGGGACATTTTCAAAAAAATCATTTTGATAAAATCTTGTTTATGATTTATTTTTAAACTCTAATTCCTTTTAAATTGATGTTTTCAGGTATTTTCTTCATTAGTCGTCAATAGCAACAAGTACCAACATTTAAATAATTGTTATTACAAATTTTTAAATAACGCTAAAACATACACATGTCTATAACCGGAAGAATAATCGGTTAAAATAAAATCTTATATAATCGATTTTCAAAATGGGTACGGAGGATGAAGAGTGAAAACCCTTTCCCGATTATCACCAAACTACGAACTGAAAAAAACTCTACTAAAAATATGTTTGTACACGTATGTCATTTTTAATGATTCAAAAATTAATTAGCGACTCTATTTTAAATAAATAATCTTTTAAATTAATTATTTTTAATTAATTTAAATAACGAATTTCTAAAAAATTAAATTATAATTTGATTACTACAAATTTCCAAATTATTTAAAATTTGAATCTAAATTAATTATTTTTAATTAATTTCAAAAAGCTATTAGGGATAATTTAAAGTAATTTAAAATAATGTTTTATTTTAAAAAACTTTCTGATAAGCAAACCGATGTTAAAATTCTCGAATCTCAAACTTCTACACCAAAGAAGTTTTCGAGGGCTACAACTATACAACTTGAACCGTATTGTGTTGTTCTTTTTGCAAATACAATTACTCTTTGTTCTTCAAAGAACTATTGTTTTTTATTGCTAGATAATCGATGCCAAATAAACAATTTAATTGTATGAGACACGTGTCTCATTGAGTTTCTCGGAATAAGATTGAATAATTAGTAATAAAAATTAAGAAAATATTATTTAAAGAGATTGATTGAATAAATGCAAAAATTGAACTAATTAGTAATAGAAATTAAGAAAAGATTATTTAAAAGAATTGATTGAATAAATGCAGAAATTGAGAGGAACCACTTTAGAAGGGCGCAAAGAAAAAGAGAAAGACTTGTATTTTTATTTTTAACAAATGACATATAATTTGTATAAAAATGACCTGTCATATTAATTAAACACGGAACTAACGTTTGTTTTAGTAAAAATTCCAAATAGTCAAAATTTTAATAGTTTTAGTCTCATCATACTGGGAAATTTGAGGAGATGACCCTCAAAAAGGGTAAATGGGGAAAATGCAGAGGTTAAAAAAAAAGCGCTAGTGACCCATTTTACTGTTTTTGGACGATTTTGTTCATGTCGGAGGTTGCGTGACGCAACCGGAATCACGAGATTTTTTTTTTCCGTCTCGCAACTGGGGTTGCGTGACGCAACTGGGGTTACGTGACGCAACTGAGCCATTTTTTTCCAAAAAAATTCATAATTACGCAATAGTGACATTTTCGTCAGAAAAAAAAGGATCACCAGCGTTATTTAATTTATGCGCTGACAATTTTCCATTTAGACCTGTTATTGGGGTCATTTCCTTAAATTTCCTCGTAACAGGGCAATAGATAAATTAATGAAGACACAATCTAATAATTTAAAATAATCTATTTATGAATTTGAAAATCTCAACTTTCTAAATTTAAAATGAAAAGAAATGATGAAAATATACTTTAACGAACTCCCATAAAGAAGCATACATGATAAGACTGTTACGTGTTTGGATATGATAAACTTTACTTGAAAATATACTTTAACGAACTCCCATAAAGAAGTTAATGTATATTTTAGTTAGTGGTCTTTATCTGATAAAAAAAAAATTAATGCATGTTTTATTTAATAAAGTGTACTTATTATTTTTTAGTTAGTGGTATTTATCTGATAACATTTTTTTATAATCAAAGACTATTAATTAGTAATGATTTTGGGTTATATTAGTTTCTTAATATTTAAAAAAAATAAAAAATGTTTAATATTTTACTTAATTTCTTATTTTATTATCAATCAATCTATGTTTTGTATATTTTCATTTTATTGTCTATTAATATATTGACTATAAATATGTTTTTTTATTCTTTAAAAATATAAATATCAACATCAATAAGATTGATATTTGACCATTTAGATATAAGTGAGTACTTGACAAATTAAGATGAGCTATGTTATGTTATTTGTTTTTCTTTATTGATTATTTTGAAAAATAATTATTATTAAATTAAAAATGTAAATTGATCAAACAATCAACTAATGGAACATGAACTGCTGTCTTTTATTTTTTCAGCCATAAAAAAAAAATTGCCGCTTATTTTGACCGTTTGACTCTATATTGGCCCTACACTTTTCTACGTTCACCCATTTTTGGGATTTTTTTAATAATTTATCCTCAAACTTAGAGTCGTCCAGCCGCATATATATATATATAATTAAATACTTTATTATCTTATATACACGTTTGAAAAATTGATTTAAAAAAAAATTGTTTAATATATTTTTTTAATTTAGTATTTTGGAGTTGGTATATTAAAATTTGGGTAATTTTCCGGTTTAACCGATAATTGAGAAGCACGTGACAATTTTATATTTGTGTTCTAGTCTCTGATTCCATTCAATTTGTGAATACTTAAATATATATAACATCACTTATATTTTTATTTATTATTTATATTTTATAAGAAATTTAAATTTTTAATATATATAATATTAAAAAAACTGTTTATATAATTTTATGAAGAACTTTAAAAAAAAATGATATAATAATGCTCTATGGGTAGAATAAGATGGAAATGATAAACACATTCATCTCAATCCACTTCCGTTTCATTGTCATCCAAATTATATGGATAAAATGATAGTTGAATTTTAGATAATTTAAAAAAAAAATAACTAAAGTCAAACAAGTTATAAGTATGCAATGTAAAAGTTGAAAAATAAAATTAAAAAGAAAAAAAAAGCATGCATGCAAGTAAAAGTTGAAGCTAATAGGTTATTCAAATTTTAATTTCATATTATTAATATTATTATAATCATTAAATTACTTAATTTAACAAATAAAAAAAATCAAAATACATTTACTTTATTATAATTAAATTCAATTCTATATATAAAAAAAATAGTTTAATCACAAAGGTACACAAAAGCATATTGAATTCTCTAATATAATAATAATATTATTATTTTATTATATAGTAACAAATAATAATAATAAATAAATACAGAAGCTTGGCTCTATTAATAACAAATTTACAGAAGGTGGTCGAAATTTGAATACTTTCTTCTTCTTCTTCAAGTTCTTCATTTTCATTTCCATGGAGTTCAAGCAACAGCAATCTAGAACGCAACCAAACGGAGAAGAAGAAGATGAAGATAATCAAGGACAGTTAGGGAAACCAACTACTGATGATGAAACACAACGGTATAAACGATACAATTCTATATATATTCCTTTTATATGTTCACTAATTTGATTTACTTTTTCTTGCTTAATCAGTGTTTCATCTGATATGCCTACAATCGAGGTTCGATTTAAGAACTTGAATGTTCATGCTGAAGCTTATTTGGATACTGGAAATTTGCCTAATGTTATCAACTCTTTCTTTAACTTCATTCAGGTAAGTCTCCTCTTTCAATTTGATTACTAATAAATTTTGCATTAGTAAATTTTTGTTTGTTAAAGATGGAAATCTAGAGTCAATTTGGCATTCAATGCATACTTTTCGAATCAAAACGTTGCTAGAAATGTAAACATCTGTTTTTTGCTATTCAATCTGAAAGGGCGTGTTTCAGAACCTTCATTTGTTTCCTCGTCAAAGGAAGAAGCTTCCAATTCTGTGTAATGTGAATGGAGTTATTAAACCTGGGAGGTAAGTGACAATGTAAATGTTTCCAAAACATTTTTGTATATATGACTAATGGAGTGTTGTTTGTATGTTTGTTTATAGAATGACATTGCTTTTAGGACCACCTGGTTCTGGTAAGACAACCCTGCTATTAGCGTTATCTGGAAAGCTTCGCGACTCGTATCTTAAGGTAAACATGTTTATTAATAATAAGTGGAATTTGCATAGGATGGGATTGTTTTGACTTGGTAGGTATCTGACTTGTATTAAACATCTTTTTTGATTGAATAATGGTTAGGTATCTGGAGAAGTGACATATAATGGTCATAAAATGCATGAATTTGTTCCACATAGGGTTTTGTCTTATGTTAGCCAATCCGATGTTCATATTGCTGAAATGACTGTTAGAGAAACGTTGGCTTTCTCGGCTAATTGTCAAGGAATTGGTATGACTGTATATGCTTGGTTGTTTATCGTCAATTTTCTGCAATGGAAATTGCTTATTATGGTGTATTTTGATTGCAGATAATAAGGAGGAAGTAACAGCTTATGTTCTAAAGGTATTCATTCATTACTTGAATGAATGTAATTTAAGTTATTCTAATTATTTCAATTTCAGACTTTAGGATTAGAGGAATGTGCGAATACAGTTGTTGGGAATGACATGCTTAGGGGCATTTCAGGAGGGCAACGTAGACGCGTTACTATTGGTATTCTAGAACATTCTAAATTCATAACCAATTTTATAATGTGGAAAAAATGATTGCATCATTATTGTTGTTGGTTTCTATAGGGGAAATGCTTGTAGGTCCTGCAAGGGCATTCTTCATGGACAATATATCAACTGGTCTAGACAGTATGACAACTTTTCGAATCATTAACTCGATTAAGCAATCAGTTATGACGTTCAACAACACTACTGTGATCTCTCTTCTGCAACCTGCCCCGGAAACATATGAACTGTTTGACGATATCATCGTGATCTCAGATGGGCAGATTCTGTATTTGGGTCCACGTGAACACATACTTGAATTCTTTGAATCTGTTGGTTTCAAGTGTCCAAACAGGAAATCTGTTGCTGATTTTCTACAAGAAGTAAGCTTAAAAGAATTTTCATTTTTATTTGTCTTTTTTTGAGACAAAACTCCCAAGAAGTTGCCTAAAAGGACCTGATTATGCAAGGAAACATTCATAAATATTGAACTAAACAGTAACATGTTAGTAATGTTCTCCTATTTCCCACAATCCATATAATCCACCTGAAGATTAATGGGTTTGAAAACCATGTTTTGTTAAGTCTTGCACAACCCAATCCAGCCATCAACTTTTTGTTAACTTTTTTGATTGATTTTCTAATATTTTGTTCATAATAGGTAATTTCAAGAAACGATCAACAACAGTACTGGGCAGGTGAAAATGAACAGTATAGCTATGTTTCTTCAGTGGAGTTTGCGCAGGCATTCCAGTCATTCCATGTTGGAAAAGCGAATGACAGCGATCTTTCCGCACCATTCAACCATTCCAGATCATTGCCAACGAAACCATATACTACAAGTGGGATAGATTTACTCAGAGCTTGCTTATCGAGAGAATTCCTTCTGATGAAGAGGAGTTCATCTCTTTATTTTCTCAAGATAATCCAAGTAAATGATGTCAATTTCGTATATTTAATTTTCTGATGAAGAGGAAGAAGAAGAACTAAAGTTTGACATTAAAATTACTATTGGCAGCATGTAATTCTTGCATCTGTAGCTGCAACTCTTTTCATGAAGAACAGACACCACGAGACAAAACAAGATGGAATGCTGTACCTAGGGGCACTCTATTCAGGCCTCGTGGCAACATTATTCACTGGATTTTTTGAGTTACCGACAACCATAGATAGATTAACAGTCTTCTATAAACAGAAAGGCCTTTTCTTTCCTGCATGGGCATACTCATTACCATCATCAATTGTCAAAGCTCCAGTTTCTATCATTGAAGTTTCCATTTGGGTTGGTATAACTTATTATGCAATGGGCTTTGATCCTGATGTCAAGAGGTTGTTTGGTAACTTTGGTTGATATTTTCTCTGTAATTTATTTTTTATTGCTCTTAATTTCTTTATTCTTCCTTATTATTCTATTGCAGGATGTTGAGGCAATTCTTTGTTCTTGCATTGACTGGGCAGATGTCTTCAGGACTTTATCGATGCATTGCAGCGATTAGTAGGGATCACAATATTGCCAACACGGTATCTAACCTCGTTGTGAATTGGTTATTGATATTTTGCGGTTTTGCATTGTCACCACGTAAGGATAATTCATTTTTATCCAAATATGTTTTTTTTGTTCTTGCTCTCACTTTGTTTCTCTGGCAGAGAATATGAAAAGATGGATGATATGGGGATACTGGACATCACCACTAATGTATACGCTAACTACTCTATCATCAAATGAATTTCACGGGCAGGCTTGGACATCAGAGGATGCTGCCCAAGTAAAAAAATCAATCTTATCGTCGTTTGGCTCGTTTGTTACCCCAAATTGGTATTGGATTGGGATTTGTGCTCTCACCGGTTTCATATTCCTTTTCATTGGAATCTACACTTTGGCCCTCAGTTACCTTAGTGGTTAGTACCCATTATCTGAAATCTAGAAATCCTAGACCAAAATATAATTATGTTACTTTTTCTTTTAGAGAAAAACACACTAGGAAAACTTTATTGAGTTAGTTGGATTACAAAGTGTCCCTAACAGATAAAAAAAACTCCAAAGCTACCTAAAAACACCCCTTAAGGACCTCAGTATGCATGGGAAATTTCACTTTGTGTAATTAATTATTTGTTATTACTACAGATTTCAGGAAATCAATCTCTTGGCCCAAAGACAAAATCGCAGAAGTCGCTGCTTCTGATAAACGTCGGAAGGAAAAGGGAATGTTGTTGCTCCCATTCACTCCTCTTTCGATCACATTCGAGGACATAAGATATTCGGTTGATGTGCAAAATGTAGGTGAATAAAAATCTGTTACTAAATATTTATTAGATTTTTTTATATAGTTCAAACATATAGCAGGAATCCAAGGCTAAAGACAGTCCGAGAATGAGGCTAGAGATTCTAAAGGGAGTTTCCGGTACATTCAGGCCAGGAGTTTTAACAGCATTAATGGGTGTCAGTGGGGCGGGTAAAACAACTTTATTAGACATTCTGTCTGGAAGAAAAAACACTGGATTTCTTGAAGGAGAGATCAGAATTTCGGGTTATCCAAAGGATCAGAAAACGTTTGCTAAATTCTCAGGATATTGTGAACAGAACGACATTCATTCTCCATTTGTAACTGTTTATGAGTCCCTTGTTTTCTCAGCTTGGCTTCGGTTACCATCAAATGTCAATTCTCAGACCAGAGAGGTAAAAAATAGGAGTAAAAATTATTCTTTGGTTTGATACTCATTCAATCATAAATTTCACTTGTCATGGTTTCAGGACTTTATCGAGGAAGTAATGGAATTGCTCGAGATAACAGAGCTCAGAGATGCACTAGTTGGTACACCAGATGTGAATGGACTATCTATGGAACAGAGGAAACGGTTAACAATTGCAGTTGAATTGGTGGCTAATCCATCTATAATATTCATGGACGAGCCGACAACCGGGCTTGACTCGAGAGCTGCTGCTATCGTGATGAGAACGTTGAGGAATATTGTTGACACTGGAAGGACTATAGTGTGCACAATCCATCAGCCAAGTATTGGCATTTTCGAAGGTTTTGATGAGGTAGCTTTTTACTTAATCAAATCTATTGTTTCTGAATATTTATTATAAGAACACTTTTTTAATTTAATTTCTTCTTACCAACTTTGAAGCTTTTTCTATTGAGTCAAGGAGGTCAAGAGATTTATGTTGGTCCTTTGGGATACCAGTCCTGCCATGTGATCAAATACTTTGAGGTGAATTCTCTATTGT